>NC_081532.1:20294204-20591704 GCF_030273125.1 Centropristis striata
TTAATTCAATTGACCTGGGTCGATTTTACAGGCTCAGGTTTTAATGAGACAAAACTAGAAACAGACCAGAGGAATAAATTGGTTCCATGACATCTTGTTGGGACGGGGGCAAAAATTGCTTCAAAGTCAGGATAATTTTTAGAAAGGGAAAAACTGACATGGCCATGCCATATCGGTCCACCTCTACCTGAAATGCATAAATTGGCTATCACTGGAAAGCTGAGAATCTTGTGGGTTCAATGTGCTTAATTGTATTAATTATAGTTTGTCCCAATAGTAGATGTTTCATTGTGGTGAGATTATTTAAAAAAAACAAACTTAAGCTCACTGTATAAAATGAGCTGCTGTGACCTCTAGGATAATCACAGCCTCATGACACTTTACAACCACAAAGTAGAGACCTAGAGAATTTAGATGATGTGTGGCTTTCCTAGGTATATTAAAAATTAGGGGGTTCTCAGCAGTTTACAGAACAAAAGTGCTCACCATCCAATCACTGAAAATAAATAAACAATTCTTGCAGGAATCGGCAAACGTTTTTCTACAGTGTTTCTCAGGGTCTTTGTGTCTTAAAGTGGCATTTTGTATCGATTTTTGACTTTTTGTATTAATTATCCAGAGGTAAAACAGTTTTTTGTACAACTAATGATATTAACCCAAAAGTTGCTGCAAAAAAATGATGAGACATAACTCGGCATGGGAATGGGCTTCATATACTCCGGTCATAATGTTCCTAATCCTAAATTAATTGATTAATTATTTTTATTACAGATTTATTATACACAGTGCTGAGCTGCATGTCAACTAAATCTCTATGTTCCCAGCTTTCAGATTGTGTATACCATTTCTATGTGGCATCAACTGTTGACCTTCTATCTCCCCCTAAAGACCCTTTTACCCCACCGCTACCTCTCTAAAAAGGGGTGGTGTTGTTAAGGGGTTAATCTTGTGACAGCAGCTTTTGTGGCGTTTGTTTAGAATAAATAGAGAAAGGACTGAATAGTTAACACAAGCAGCAATAACCTCCATGGCTGTACAGACAAACAAAGGAGCGCATACAGAAACTCAGAAGTCCGTCAACAGAAAATCCAAGGACAAAGACAACGGTAGCGCCCACACGCTCTGATTGACAAGTGATCTTTGTAAAGTGCACTGCAGAAACACCACAGCACCGAGCGCCAAGCACCAAAGACAGACAAAAACAAAACAATAAAACAGAACCCATAGAAACTGCAGATCTCAGAACAGGCTGCATGTCTTTCATGTTAGAAGTCTGCTTCGCCCACTGAACCTTTCGAGGCTCCAGAACCTCTGACTGTATTTCTCACCCAGAGGCCTCCTGCGATCCTGACTCCCATGTGCCATTACCTCCTGAAGCCTACAGCCTTTGTCAATGAAAGGCACCCAGGGGAGAGCAAAGACCAACTGAGGGGCAGCGATGACTCACAGTGGCTTCCACGTCCGGAAGCTTCCAGTAAGACTTGCGAACAGCCGGGGACGACTCCTCTGAAGCAACGAGGGAGGAAGATTCAGAGATCAAAAACACATTTAATTGGACCAATTAGGGCTTTCACATCTTTGATCCATCCGCAGTGCTTTGTCTTCGTCCTCTTTCACCCTTTTGTGTGGAACACTGATCGACTCGACTGCACTGGCATCGACATCTGGGTTGCTGAACAGCAGCTGCTGTAGAATGTGCAGTCTATTAAAACTTGGTGATGTGGCACTTTTCTCATTGTGTCATGCTGACCTGCAGTGTGCATGGTTCAGGAATGCAACGCTCACGAGGTATTCCCTTACCTTCAGCTTCCAGGAAGGAATCATGCAATCGGTTCCTGCATGTCATTGGAGAGACTGGGAATAATTTGACTGTCCGGACCCACCGTGCAGCTGTAATGTCTGGTTTAGACAGCACTGTCTACCTTTCGCCCTACACAGTGGACCTCCCGGAGCAGTGGAAACCAGGGCCACCCAAGTCCTGCTGGGGCTAAAAGGCACTGGCTGTGTTTGTGTGTGTTTGTGTGTGTGTGTGTGTGTGTGTGTGTGTGTGTGTGTGTGTGTGATATAGCCTCATCTAACTGTCCACACACACAAAAAAAACTAGGCTCTGATCTCAGCGAGGGAAGCCTGCACTCAATTTAAGACAAAAGGGAGACAAATGGATGAGGGGGGAGGCATGGGGGAGACCCGCAGTAGATTTACTTTGTTATTCATCAAGATTCATGACCCTGACTCAGCTCATAATTGCTCGTGCCATGTATAATGTGTTATTCAGACAGCTGCAGGAGGAGCAGATGATGAAATAGTTACAGTCAGGGGCAAGCTAAATCATTCAGCAGCCATATTGGCACATCATTAACCAGGCAGCATCAATCAAAGAGAAATATTTCATCTGGGAGAAACAACGTGATGATATGCATCCAAATAGGAATAGTAGATGGCAGAAAGGTGGATTTGTATTAATTTCTATCAGTATTGGGTCATGCCACCCGCGGCGCCCAGCTGAACAGCAGCCTAGCTAAAATAGTGCGAAACCGCAAGTGACTCACTGTGTTGATATCGAAGAATAGCAGCCTAGAATACGGCCTCGATTCACAAACTAAACTAGTAAAACTGGACAGCATAAAAAAACCCTGGTGATGACAAGTCTGGAGCCAATCTTTGAAAAAAAACATTTCTGTCACTGCCGCTCAGAAGCAGTAATAACAGAAGAGGTAATCATAACCGAGGAGGCCTGTGTTACCAGAAGTCAAACAACTGAATAATGATGTCGATAACAACCTGTTGTTTTTTTCCTCTCGCCGGTAAAGAAAGAAAGAGCCTTACTGGAAGAGGGATTATGATGTCCAAAAGAGTTAAACACTCCAGAATTTATGGGCCCATCAAAGAACAGAAGGGGGTGGGGTGGGAGTGTGTGTGTGTGTGTGTGCGCGGGGGACATGCAGCAGGCCCGACCAAAGCTTTCTGCTGACTGATGCAAGCCCAAGAGGTGAGTCACGGGAGAGGAGGGGGGGGTGGATAGGGGTGGTGGGTAAGTTCTCCTGGGGGCTACTGGGAAGTGGGGAGGTTGAGGACGGTGAATAAGGGTAGTTATGTGTGTCTGCTTGGAAATGTGGGGGCACGGGGGAGGTCGCAAGAAAGTGAGCCCTTTGTTCTTGACCTGGGATTGAAAGCCCATGCTGCTGTTAAGTTCAGCTGCCTGTTTCTGAAAAAACACGCTACACACATTTTTTTACTGCCTTTGCTTTTTCCTTGCCGTTCCCAATATCTGATGTGGGTTTCATGTAATCGTTTTACTCCAGTTTTTACGATGAAGCATGATGAGTTGCGTTTGGAAATTACAGTAAAATAAAAGTCCCCCGGGGGAACTACTCAGTCAAAGAATCCATTACACAAACAATTAAAATGCTTTAATCAAACCTGGTGAGCACAAAGAGGTGATTAACACCTCAGTGCGATGACGTATTTGGTCGGTAGAACACAGGCCCCACAAAACCCTCAGAGACAGGAAATGCAAACATCTCGCTGAGGCTCCTGTGACGAAAACAAGCCACAGGGGCTGGTGTGAAATGAGTCAAGCGACGCTGGCCTCTTTAAAAGATTAGAATCCTCCTTTTAAGAGGGGAAGCAGACGGTGGTCACCACATCCCCGATGATCTTAAACCTTTCCACTTGAGCAACATGCAGATCAGAAGCTGCACTAGAGCTCAGAGCACCAGCAGCTCATTTGACTGTGATGAAAAACTTCTGAGTGACAGTGTTTGTTATGGAAGTAATGTGTGGATTCTGACGATTTTCTGTGAAATTGAAGATGTTCCTCTGTTTTTGCTGAAAGACCAGTTTAAAAGACATTCCTTCCAGTAAGGAGTGGGCTGCTTTACATCATTTTCCATTTAAAACACTTTTTCCTTTGTACTGATATCATGGGTGCAGTCACCTTCTTCTCAGTCATAACCTGCTACTGAAATGGAAATCTTCTTAAAAATGATTATCACTTTAAATGTATTATATTAATAATTATCAATGTCTACATATATATATGATCTATCTATGTGCAAAAAATTGCATCATGATTTTTTTGTTTGTTTTGTTTCAGTTCTATTTTTCTTTTATTAAAATGTGTGTTATAATTACTATATATATATATATATATATATATATATATATATATATATATATATATATATATATAGTTTGTTTGTTTTTAATAGTATCTAATAGTGAAGAATGTCCTTAGGCTTTGCTTCAAAAAAGACTTAATTCATTAAAAGATTATCAAAATATTTGCAAATTAATTTTCTATCGATCAACTCAGTGTTTTAGCTCTCTACCACAAACTCTCTACCAAAAAAATGATATATATATATATATACACCTGATGATATCCCTAGATGAAAAGTTGTTTTGATTTATGATATGTGAACCATGAATGTCTGTACATAACTTAATGAAAACTGACTGGGTAAAATATGTAAATAAATAAATAAATAAATGAATAAATTATTGCTTACTGTAGTGTCCACAGCTGTGACTGCGGTACTTTGAACATGTTTTGACTCCTGTGCCTTGAGAACCACACAGCCTTGGGCTCCCAAAGTGATGATGACTGACCCACAGCCTCGCCGCAGCAGCTCCTGACCGGCCTGATGTGCTTCCTCCACATTAACTACTGAGAAACCAGTCAGCAGCTCAGCCTGGAAGGAGACACACAGTGCTGTATAACTATATATACAACAAACTCTTCATTTAAGCATTCATCCAAGTTAGTGTAAGATGATGATGGGACACTATTTTCTTGGACATTTTCTTCTAAACCAGTCTTTATTTTTCCTTCTCTAGGTCAGGAAGCTGAGTTAATCAGAGGTTAGGAATTAAAATTAAAGATAGGGCAAAACCAGCACTAGTGTGGGATACTGGGAGGATTCATTATGGAAATTCCCCAAGGCAAACACCCAGCATCAAGGACTGTGTGCAACAAGTCAAAGCAATGCAAAAAAAAAAAAAAGAAAAAAAAATCTAAACCAAAAAGCTTGTGTTGCCAGTTTAAAGAACGCAGTGAAGTACATTTAATGTCCAAGCATCCCTAATTAGTAGTCTATTACAAGTCTTCTGCTTACTTGCTTTAGTTTACTGTTTTGTATTAACAGTTGTGTGATGATTCAGCTCTTAATTATACCCTGACTGTGGTCAGACAGACTCATTAAACACATTCAGTCTGTTAAGGATTTGCTGGATCCGTCAGCAGTCTGTGGGCCAAACATTTTCAAAGAGTAGATTCTCTGACTACACTGCTTCATCTGCCTCCAAAATGACTCAACAGTGACAAAGCAGGACTCTCCAGCTGATGTTTGAGGAACTTCAAGGAAACTCAGAACCACAGAGGAGTAAGTGGCACCCTGGATAAATATGAGCCATGTTATTTTTCTACTGTGATTAGAGGCAGTTGCATGGCAAGTTTATTTACAAGAGAGAAAGTTAGGTGACATGCAATTTATATGACACAAATGCTTCACATACTGATCACATACTGCAGCAAAACAAAAATATTTTTTATCAAATGTATGCCTTTTTTTTATTTACTACTCCATCCTCAGCCTCCATCATGGCAACTTTTTTGTTCTTTTTTACTAGTTTAAAATGACATATTTTGGACTGGGGAATGTTTTTTACATTTCTGACTTTGGTTGCTTTCTTGTGTTATTTTTGGTGCTTAATTTGTAACTCTTGTTCTGTTCTGGTGGGTCAGAGGGAGAGAAAAAGTCACAGAAACCATCAGGAATCCACTGTGCCTGGAGCACAATAGGTACTGGCTGTTCAAACAAAACAAAATATTCTGAACATTCACAATAATCAATCAAAATCAGTGGAGGGAAGCATGTAGAAACAGCTGTTTATGCTGTTCTCTCTCTCTCCCTCTCGCTCTCTCGTTGTCTTGAAATCCAGCCTAATTATTCTGGGGGGGTTGCAATTTAAAAAAGGTTGAGAACAACTGTGCTAAATTATTCTCTTTGAACACAATGTGCCGTGTAAAAGACAAAATGAAAATACAGACACCTCTTATTAGTTTTTACTGCTATGGAACATGTGTCTGAAGGTTTTTTTTCTTGATTTGGCCGCATTGCAACTTAAATGTTAATTTCCTGCCATGCATTCTAAATAGTTGAAAAACGAGGAAAATAAATTAAAATGTATTTCTTTTCAATTACTTTACTCCGTTAAAGTACAACCCTGATTCCAAAGAGGTTTGGATGCTGTTTAAAATGTAAATAAAGTAAAAAATATATATCTTTTTGTACAGTTTTCAATTGAATATATGTCAGTAGGAATTAACTTTTTTTGGAATATTACATGTTACTCTGTTCAATGACAATAAAGTTGAATATCATCTCATCTCATCTCAATTGGAGATGTCTGTGTTTTAGATTATTTCAGTGGTTGAGATATTCAATATTTGGTGTCTTGAATACAAACTTTTTGGTTGATAAGAGAACACAAATGTTTATGCACTCATGTGTATGTTTTTGTATTGTGTATGAATGTTGGATTGACAGCAGTCTAGATTCCATAATTTATATTTACATAAATATAGTAAATTCATTCATGTCATTTTCACTCTAAAATCAGCCTGGTCTATAAATACTAGCAGTATGGAAAACATAAAAGCATGTTGTTTTTTTTTAATGCTGTGATTATGCTTCTTAGAAAGTGTGTGTGAGATCCCTTTCAGCTCTGAGGATCCATTCTGGTGCGTGAGGTCCTCAGGTGGACATCAAAGATAATTCCCCTCACTATAAAGCACTTCAGCGTAGAATGTGGGTTGAGGATCAAAGAGGGCCTGCACTTTGTCATCCTTAAGCCCCCCCCCCCCACCCCTCAGCTAGAGCATGGCACAGTGAGACCACACACACACACACACACACACACACACACACACACCTGTACAAAATGGGTGGCAGCTATAACCCCACACAAGAGGGTTGAGGCCTGGCTCGTGTTGAATAGGGGTCTGAGGATCCGACCCCCCCCCCACCCCTCCCTACTTCTTTTGTGATCTGTCAAAGTGAACAATGACCTTGGACAGTTCAAAAATAAACCGCAGAGTGTATCGGTGCTTTAAGAGCCCGCAGCCACCCCGGTGCTGTCGGATGCCAAGAGAGAAAAAGAGCCGTTTTGTTAGTCATCAGCTTCACACCAGGGCAAGGAATCAATCTACCTCCCTCTGTGTACAAGAATATGAGAAAGTTGAATTATGTCTCTCTTGCTGTCTCTGCGTGTGTGTGTTTGTGCTTCTCTCACACACACATCCTGCACAAAGCATATGCAGTATAAAGCTGCTGACACAGTGGGTGTATTTGCATGTGTGTATATTTTTAGGCAAATGGAAATAATATTCTGTCACTACAGTTTTTTTGTAAATTTATTGTTTTATTTATCAAGTTTTTCTTATTTGTTTTTAGTCTGTTTCTTGTTCCTGTAAACAAGTAACTTAACTTTGCATTGGTATATTTATTATATTGGTATATGCTAATTTGTTTGTTCCTGATCAGTATGTCCAAACCAAAGCCTTTTATATTTGTATATTTTCTTTGAATACATTAACTGATTTTAAATATATTAGACCATATATTGTGGGGCAAGATTGTGGGGTAAGAAGGTAAGATTTTCTATTTATATTACATAAACTGCAGTTAAAATATTTGCAGCCCTTGAATGGACAGGGCATTCTCCTGGATGAATAATCAATACAAAAGATTCTGAAATTAAATTAAAATATTATAAAAGCTTTAACTAAAGTTTAAGAAAAATAAACTACAAAATGTCCAAAAACATGGGATATAATTATGATTCTAATTATGATTCTAACATAATATATACAGTAAAAAAAAGAATTAGTAAATAAAAAAACAAACCTCCACATTCAAAGGAACATCATTTAGACCAACTGTAAACATTTTTTATGCAAAACCAATGCATGTCATACATTTCAAATTCAAAACACATGAATTAATTTAATGAAGATAAATTAAATTTAAAAAAAACAACAACTACCAAATAAAAACCAACCACTAAAAAAATATAAATAACACATAAGTACTTTACATTACAGCTCAGTAATAACCCGGGAATAACTTGGTAATAACATAGTATTACTTGTTAATTAGCTCTTCATTATTTAAGTAGTAACCTTGGTATTAACACTAGGTATACCTGACTTTTAGACCAAAATGTATGTAGTCATAATATGGTAATATACTAACCTTTAGCAATTTAATGATTATTCCTGTACACACATCCACGCATGTGGATTAAAAAAATGGTAACATGTTGACAGTAGCAGAAATAACCTGATAATATATGTAGATGTTTTCACAATATTATAGACTATTATTCGCAAAATACATTTAAATCAACTGAGAATTCTTAATTCAGTATTACCATATTATAAGGCTGAAATTCCTTTGTTCCACTGTGCAAAATAAATGTGTAATGCGGTGATTTGGTAGCTGGAACCAGTGTTGGTAATTTCTGTGTAATTATCATAAATCAGGAAAACAAAAAAAATGCTAAATGATGTTGTTTGTGGCCGTGACAATAATGTTTTTTTTTTAACTGAATGAAGACGTTTCCCCTTGACTTTTGGAAGGCATTCATTCTGCAGGAGCAGCAGCTTTGTGTTTCATTACAGTTGGATCCAAGTAGCGCTTCCCCCTTTAATTTTATTGCTCTTTTAAAAGTCTAATTACAGACTACTACTCAGGTACAGTAGCAATAGTTACTGAAAGTAACAATTTACTGAGTGACAGAGCTCTAAACTTTAAACAAAGAATGCTGAATGATACTTTCAACTAGTTTTTGCATTAAAACATTTCCCATGTTAAAGATGCAGTACGCAATATTCCTTTTATACGATACAAGACACTTTATGTTTATCATACTTAATCCTGACATGACATTTTAGTCCCGTTCCACCCCGACACACTGCCTCATATGTACCGTGACTGTACCTCCATGACCTGACACAAAAGAAAAGAAGACATGTTGCGCATTCGTCAACTCTCCCTTTCATGTCCCCACACCTGGCTGCAGCTTCTCTCCGCCCTGCATCACCACATCAAATAGAGACTCCCAGGCAAACTCACATCCACTTTATCCCCGAGGGGATGGCTGACTCAGCCAAAGAGCACATCTGCCTTGTTGTTTTTACTACGATTCCTATCTAAGGCTGCCCCCCGTCACTCATCTGTCATCACCTGACAGTCAAGACACGAGGTGCCATGACACCCGTTTTTACCGTAAAAGGGTGGGGAGAAACATGTTTCCCTCTTCATACCAAAAGGTTTACAGGTATGGCTATAGGCTACAGTTGGGGTTATTGATGTGCTGGCAGGGGTCATGACCCAGGAGACACAGTTGAATCACCGTGAAAAGGTGTGCGAGTGTGTGGGCGCTCATAACATCTCAAACCTCTGATCTTTTCCCTTCACAGAGAAGAGGAGAAGAAATATTTCTACCTCCCCGACTCATGGCTGCACAAGTCTTCCAATGTTACTTTTCAACAAGACACATTGAAACAGCATCTTGTGTTGATTTAACCAATCATGACTTAACCAACCATGCTCTTAAATGTATGTCTTTCTTCTTGCCTTTCCAAAACGAAAAGACAAGCACAATTAACAGTATGCTCATCTGATCAGCTGCAAAAGTTAGCATGCCTGGCTAACTAGCTTCCCTAAAGACAAATCCAGGGAAGAACCGGAAGTAATTAAGCCACTCTAAGTGTGTTGTTAGCTTCCTCTACAATATACAATGTATTAATAAAAGCTCTATTGACAAGATTGTCTAGGAGTTTTTTCATGGAGAAATAACAAGTAACGTTAGCTAAGTTAACATTGCTTAGCTAGCTAACGTAAGTAGCCTAACCCTGTCTCTGGGCTGTGGTGGAATAAATAAAGTCAGTAAAAGCATTATTGTTAAATATAATATTTGTTGCCTTAACTGTAGTAATCTAATGACACATACACATACAATGCTGTATGGTGTTTCAGCGTCTGCTAACTTTTAGCCTGGGAAATTCATATTTAGCCTCAGTGTTAAACCTGACTATAATGAGTGCATCCATCAAGTGCATATTCAAGACTCCCTTTAAAAGAGATTTTTTCTTAAAATGGGTCAGCTGGAAACATTAAAAAGTCAGCAGGATATGGAAATTTCAAGCAACTCATGGTGCAAACGTTAGCTCAAATATTTAGCTATATTAAAAAATTACAAAAAAAATTACGGAAAATCTACCACTGATATTACAGTAAACTGCAGGTGTGTGGCGTGAGAACGGAAAGCTGGTTATTCATTGGCCACAATTTAGCTGTGTAGGACTTTCAGTTTCCTCTTTGCTCCCTTGTTATTGTGAGTATATATGTGTGAGAATGTAGAGTTATTGTGTGAGGAAGCATAAATGCTGCTGTGATAAATACTGTGAGCTATGCGTGTGTGTGTGTGTGTGTGTGTGTGTGATTCATCACCTCAGACTCATTACAGCAAAACACATCAGAGGCTCTGTAGAAATCTGTATCCAAGTCAGGAATGGCCGGCGCTGGGTTGAATATAGTCTTTACTGTAACAAGAAACAAGGCAGTGATCCATTTTATTGACCACAGTGTTAAACATTATAATCTGCAGGTCACACAGGATAACATGCAGTCATTAACAAAGGTGAAACAATGAAATTGGCCTCAGTTAAACTTGTCAGTTGGCCTTTAAAGGGATACAATTGTGTCCCTCAGTGACACATTTTACAGTTGTCTGATGTTTCTTTCCCATTTGCTAAGCTTCACTGTCAAGGTCTGACATTACCTTAATTAAACTTTCAATGGGAACAAAGGCTGGTGGGCTACCACTGTGAATTGCTCTCGCAGGCAAAGCTCAAGTGGATAAGCTTCTATAAAAAGACACCTTTTAACCGATTAAATTAGCATTCCCTGGAAAAGAACACTGGAGAAAAAAATAGAAAGGCTGGCGGAAACGGCCTCCCATCCCGCTGCTTTTTATGGTACCCTGTAACCCCTGCAGTTATAGGATAGTGTGTGTCAACATGAGGTATATAACCCTATATATGTGTGTCAGTGTGTGGGTGAGATGAGTTGTGACCCTTTCTCTGTGTGTTGAGGAGCGCAAAAGAGGGTGAGAGCGAGAGAGAGCAAGAGTGTTTGTCAGAAGTAATCCTCTGTACGTGTTGCACATCACTGTCTTATGCATATTCATGAGCACAGAGCATTAATGCATCTAATACCATGATTTCTGTGTATGTGTGAGGATAAGCCCAGCTTGACGAAGCGATTAATTCTGATATCTCTGTGTACAAAATAAAGCCTCATGCAAGTGTGTGTGCGTGTGTGTGTGCGTTTGCGAGGGAAATATATGTTCAGCGTTGGTGACATCAAAGTCTGTTGTGCAAAAGTGTGTGCCTAGTTGCTGTGTGTGTGTTTGCGTGGGCACATAAGAGAGCAGCTGCGTGGGTTTGTGCAGGGCTTTGGCCACCTGGCGCTTTGAGGTGGATGCTGGGCTGCTCGCGAGTAAAAGTGGAAATAACGTCTCTCTCTCCTTTTCAACGCACACACACACACACACACACACACACACACACACACACACATACTGTATGTGTACCCACATGAGCCAAGGCCATGTGACAAAAAAGTGACACTAGGCTCTTTCTGACTCCTCTTCTTCTTCTCCCTCTCGCTTTCTGTCTACTGAATTGCACCTCAGTTACCATCACTTTGGTTTCCAAGACAAGTGTGAGATCTCTGAAATGTGATGCCTCACTTTTGCATAAAAGGAGGAATCTCTGTCTTTCCTCTCTCCTGTTTTCAGTACTGCGTATCTGTTCCTCATCTCCTCTTTTAGCAATTAATGCTTTCCAGGGACCCTTAAAGACTACAGCTCGGGTTATTCTAGTTTTTTCATACTGTCAACAAAAGCCATGAAAAGACCAAAGCAAAACGTTAGTCCAACTCATGATACTTTGCAACATCCCTCCCGTCTGTGCCACTCTGTGCATCTGATTCCACTTGCACCCCATATACGTACATCACTGCTCCTCTCCATTTTTAGGACCTTGCCGGGACGCATCAGGACGCATTTGCGTTTTACAGATAAAATATGACTCTGTTCCATTTAGCAGTAGCATGTGGTCTGAGTTATTGAACACAAGTGGTCCGCTCTAATACAGGTGACAACACTGTCAGGATGCATTGAGGACGCATTGAGATCAGATGTCAAAAACAACATTTGGAGGTGGTTCAGGCCGCATTAGCGAGACAGAGAAAGAAAGGAGACACTGGGCGTTGGCGGGCAAAAACTGAAGCGTACCGGTTACAAATGAAAAGAGGAAAATAACAGAACACAGGATATGTCCAGGATACTCAGGACGTGAGTGAGGGAGGATCGGTTGGTGGCTCCGGGAGCGATGAGGAACTGTGAGCTGCACATCTGTCAGCTGCACACCTGTAAGCAGCTGTGCTCCATGCAGACATTTCTCAAACTTTATTTTGTAGGTTAAGGAAAATTCGTATCGCAACCAGCCGATATAGGGTTAAAAACAGCAACGCATTTGGTGTTTCTCAAACGGAAATGATGTACGTGTTAATTTACATATAGAGCGGGGAAGTGGAATCACACACAAGTGGTCACTGAAGACGCATGGAGACGCAGCTACTGCCAGGTGAGAACATACAGACTGAGAGCTGTCCACTTGTGTTCAGATCACTCAGACCACATGTTACTGCTTAATGGAAACAGGGTCTATATGTGGTCAAAATGCGTTTTAGACCACCTTGGGAAGTGATTTGAGTGCATATCAGATCCTGTTTACACTTGTACTTAGTGCTGACCACTTGTGATCCGATTGCCCAAGACTCATTTTAAAAGCAGGGTCTCAGTCTGCTGATGAGGACTGTGTAATACACTCCAGAACAGCTACTGAAAGACCAGCAGATGAGATTGTTTTGTGAAACTAAAATGTATGGTTTCAGTCATTTAGTTTTAAGAAAAGTGCATTTATCGGGGACTATTTGCAGCTGTCTATCAATACAGATGTACAATACATTTGCAGCTCGACTAAGTTAGCCTACATAGACTATACAAGTGAAATAGACTGTCAAAGAGGTGGATGTAGCTTTAATGTCTGAACAGAGTAGCCAATGCAGAAGTGTCTTAAACCAGCACCTTTTTCTAATGGCCAACAGACGGTGACTCTCCTGGTTGCAAAGAAAGTCTGTATGAAAGTCTATGGGAAAACAAGCCTACTTCTAACTTGATTTATGGCCTCAGTAAACATTTTTCTACTGAGTTTATGTTCTCCATTGTTAGTTTCAACTCTTCTCACATGCATATCAAACATGTGATGCGAATATAAACACAGCAACAAGAAGGGCTAAATATGTAAGTCTGATTATGTTAATTGGAATAATTGCACTAACATTATGTGGAGTACTTCAGTGGCATTAACAGATAGCCATCATTCAGTTAGTGAAGCAGGAACTACATACTGTATGTCATGTAAAAAGGATAAATAAAGTATCACTGAATCATGTAAAAGGCTTACTCATGCTCTACTCAGACTATTGTCAGTAATAATATTATTATTTGTCGCCATGGACGGAGCTGCTAGGAAGTACAATGTTGTCTTCCACTATCTGCTCCCTTATTAGCCATCTGTGGCGTGATCACAGTGTTTGCGTCAATCGTGTTACTTCAGCGGTGATGTCAAATGCATAGGCCCAATGCTCATGAAGTATACATAAAATAAAACTGCTGAGGATGGAAGCCTATCAATATGCACACTTGAGCAGCTTGTGTGAAATCCCTAATACACTGATGCATGAAGGAATCTGCCTCTCTGATGCAAGAAGCTGCTACCGTGGACGTCACATTAACCGGTGTGTCGGGCTCGGGTTGCTTTGTTTTGCTCTCCAGGTGTTACTGAAACCACACAAACACACACACTCACAGCTGCTGGGGCAGATGTGGTAATACTGAGATGTGTGCACACTGAGTCACGTCTGGCATCAGAATGTGTGTGTGCATGTGTCATGACTCTGGGCTTTTTTGCACGGAGGTTCAAAGTCTGGTCGCACATGTGCTGGAAAAGCAGCCAGAAGAGTTCAGAAAGTACTAAAATACAGTTTGTTGCTGTGGTTGATTTTAGGAGGAAAGGTGGATGGAAAACAAGGGCAGAGGGAAAACTGGATAAGACAGAGATCACTCACACACTCTTACATGCACACGCACACGCACGCACACACACACACACACACGCACACAAAATAAATGAGTCATCAGTGAGTATGTGAAAGGGCTTTAAGAGGCTCTAATTGCATCTGGTGAGAAATATAAAAGCGGCTTCTTGCTCAGACAAGGAAGAGGGGGAGGAAGACGGGTTGAAAACGGAAGAAGAAAGAAAGAGCGAAACTACACAACTCCTACCATTTCCTCACTTCTTAGAATTAATTTAATTCCATAAACGTCTCGATTTTAAATGGTACATGGCAAGAAAATATGTGTATACATATGTTTTCCTCTCAAAGAATTACAAGGAGAATAAACTCTTCTTGTTAGGTTATCTTGACAAGTGTTTCTGAGAGCTGGCATCCACAGTACGTGTGGCTCGCTGGTGACATTTGCGTAATTTGAGCGGCGCTTCACCCCCGCGCCATTAAATCCTCGCCGCCAAACCCATTAACACCCATTCTCTCCAGAGAACTCCATTTACGCAATGCTCTGGCGCGGCAGAATCAAGGTGGAATCTTTGCCAAGCATCTTTGCTTGCCTCTCTCCTGGTGCCACATGCAGAGCCTAATCCCATGGTACGGTCGACACGGTGAGGAGGGGGGGGTTGGGGGAAAGAGGGTGGCGCTCGGCGAGGCCATCTGGGTGTCCCATCTGCAACACGGTTATGGCTGCGACTCTTTCGTTCTGGCAGCCTGCAGCGAGCGATTACCGGCGACAGGCCCTGATGACAGGGGCGAGAGGCTCCCCAGACGTCTCGGATGACGCTGAAGCCTGCTAATAATAGGATGCTGTTAAACATGATGAGCTTAGTAACCTGGTTATCACCAAAAAGGTGGAGGGAGGAAGGGACAGAAGGAGTGTGTTGGGGTCTAAAATAGGTTTTGTACATGCAGTGCAACAAGTATCCTGTTGGCTTTGTGAGTAAAGCCATGGTTGCTGATGGAGAATGTGAGCAGCAGGGACCCAACAAACACTCCAAGTATTACATTTATCCACTTCTTGCACTTTACGTGTTAAAGTGATATGAATCAGTGGGAAGCCTCTCTCGAAGAGAAAGTGTAATTGTGTACTACAAACAGAAATGTCACATGATTGTTTAAGACAGATCTTCTGGTCTTCTACTGTATTTTTTGATGTTGTCCAACCACGTCCAAAGGCACAAGTGTTCAAGTGTTCTGCTGCTTGGCAGAGCACACAAAAAGCAATGAAAGTAGGTTTGTGGGGAAAAAAAGAGCTCAAGAGAGAAGTTGCTTTCTCATCTCCACACACAGAGTTTATTGCTGTCGTGCTTTTCGATTGCAGTCTCAGAAAGGTACAGAAGTTTTTGGGATGCAGCCCCCTGGCTATGACATTGAAACATAAAGTGTGCCACTTGTACTGTCACTTGCACACTTTCATCTGATGCTTTTTGTTATTGCACTTTCCCTTTTGCTGCTGTAACACTAAACATTTCTACGCTGCAGGACTGGTAAATGATTTTATCATCTGACGTAAACGTACAACATAAAAGTACATTGGAGGGTTTTGCAAATCCTATTAATTATTTTAACCACCTTAAATCTCCTCATCAAACTCCTCACTCTTCTCAACCTCAGTCCATGAATTCTAGCCTCCTGCTCCTGAGAGAGTCGTTGTAGAGCCTCTCTGAATAACTGATGTTAAGTTATTCATTTCCACATGTCTTAGTGATTGTCTAGCTTGACAAACTTGTTTGAATTCCCACTGTCATTGGCTACCAGACATGTCACTTAAGTCTCTTCAGTAAATGCGTGACAATAAACCTGTATAAAACCTGATCCAGCCATTTATAATCTAGTTTGTGTCAACTGTGAAGTGTCAAGCCAGCCAACAAGTGAACTTGGACAGAGCAGCTGCCCTGGCTCAACAGGGTCCTGCATGAGGATTAAGACAAGAGCAGTATGTCTATAGTTTTATTTTGTCAAAAACTATGAGGATCTGGGGCATACAGAGCACACAGATGGCCAGCAGAGGAGTGGATCAAAGTGGTTTAAGTTCCTATGGGCATTTAGATACTTGTTTGGACACATTTTCTTCTTCCGTCACTACTAGGATCCATTGTAACACCATGAATACACACTGACCACAGCTCTCATTCTCAAAACAGTTAAAATAAAGAAACACTTTGAGGGTAGAATGGGATCCAAATGTAAAAAAAAATAATACAAGAATGATCTATAATGCTGTTTTGTTTCGAGCCGGACTGGATTTTAAGGGCTGATGCTGATACCAAGAGTAAAAAAGATCAATATCGATTTATCGGCTGAAATATTACATACATGCAACATTACTGAACAGACCTCTTTATGTTTTTACATTTAGGCAGAATGGACTAAGAAGTTTAACTTTGCAGTTTCATATGAATTACATTATAGCGTTGACTAAAGTTAATTGTAACTTTCTATGGTCAAACAAAAGACTTAGTGAGTCTTAGTAATCACAGCTGATAAAAATAAACATAGTTCTTGAAATGCAAATGTAACCACCTGTTGTGTGTTCTACAAGAGTGGCATTATAATACTGTTTCAAACTTCTTTTCTTCTATAGTTTTTAAGGAATAGATAATTTTCCCTATGATGTCCACCATCACATACAGCACACTGAAACTCACTGACCTTTGTTCTCCTGAGCCATACGTAGTGCTTGTAAGGATGTCTGCGGGGTGACCTCCAGCTGGCACACCACTACTTTTGCCTGACGGATGGCTGAAAGAGCCTCCTGCAGCTCCTCACTGCCCAGCTGCATGTTGGCACCAGCCACGATCACAATGGCATTCTCACCTGCCCGTTGACCAAAAGAGACGTGTGATGATACAACAGCCATGGCATGATGACTTTGAAAATCAGTGGGAACCATAAATAGGGTAAAATTAGGGATATGTGATGTGAGAAACTCTGGTGAGTTACTGTACATTTTATTTTGACACAGTTTTACACTGTGTTAGAAGGGCAATATGACACATGAATTCATTGACCTTTTCACATGAATGCAAAATAGCATGTGCACATTGTTTTTTGGGTGATTAGTTCTTGATTGCAATCTCTCAAATAACTCCTTTCAAACAGACCTTGGTCTTCTAGAACCTTTAAATGTGCAATATGTCATTTTTTTCCCGCCAGGGGTCTCTCAATCGAAACAATAACAAAAGACAGAGCAATGCAGTCAATGCAGCTTGACCTGGTTTGAATTCCTTCAGTGTTGATTGTTCAGGATTTTTTTTACCAGGAGCAGAATTATCCACAGAGGTCTCCTCCTCCTCAAAACAAACAGACCTGACGATTAAAACCAGTTAAAACAATGATTAAATCGATTTCACCTTAAAAATCAGTGTTTCTCCAATGCTGTCTGGCATATCGGCAGTGGGGCTGCTTGTCTGCTCAGCTTGTTTCTCTGATAACTTAAGATCCGGATGTTAAGGAGGTTTTTAGCGGGAACTAAGTTATGTGCAATGGTCTCCTCCTCTCCAAAACAAATAGAACCGATGATTTAAGTGATGGTAAAAATGTATCTTAAACAGAATAAAATTATATATTTCATATACATTCCTGACTATGTTAAATGACAAGGAACGCAAATCCAAGATTTTTCCATCACCTGACTGTATCTGCAACATGATAGAAATCTCTCTACATGTGGATTGCTGAACATGCGGATACTTAGGTAGGCTTTGGTGCACTTAAGTATAGTGTGTGTAAGAAAGTGTGTGTGTGTGTTTCCATTGATAATAGTCACTTTATTTGTGATGAGACAATTAATGCAAGGCCATAATGTGTGTGTGTGTGTGTGTGTGTGTGTGTGTGTGTGTTTTACAGAGAAATAGTTTGCTGATAGCACACATGCACTCTTGGCTGCGCACGTCTGAGGCCATTTCTACGACTCAAAAAGCTTTTAGGATCTCACCAGGGTGGTATAAGCTAGTGGCAAAAGCATTTACCTGCATCATTGACAATGATGGAAGCAGCTCCCGTGGCTGCATCAGAGCTTTGTCCTACGAAGTCTGAGACAGGGAGAAAAGACAAAAGAGAGTTTGAAAGCATCCATTATTTGTATTTCATCAAACATACTGAAAAACAAGACATGTCACCATAGTAACCGCTACTAATTGCTTGGAGTGCATTGGGCTCATGGTGCAGTTTTTATTTATTTTTTTGGCAATGAAGAGAGAGGCCACAAACATCTGGATTCTGATATGTGCACTAAGCACAACTTTTGAAAAGCAACTTTATTTTTAACAACTCCAACTGTTTTAACAACCATTGGCTACAACAATAGAGGATCTTTCCAGTATATCCAAATGCCTTGAGTGCCTAAAAAGAACTAACAAAAAAACAGACTAAAAAAAACATTGCTCTGACTGTGAACTTTTTGCCATGCAACATGGAAATGGCAACCAATTTGGCATGTATAGTAATGCAAAAACACTGTACCTGTGCGTACACCATTGTCCTTAAAATTCTGAATGTAATTGTCTCCAAAGAAGTCTTTACCAACCTAGAAAAGATAGAAGGCAAAACGATTACAACAAAGAGAGTGTCAAGCGGGGTCAGACTTGGTTAGCGGCAACTTTTGAAAAGTGGTATACTCAAACCTCAGTTGGGTTGGATTTTCGTGTGCCCTGCCAGCATACTGGCATGGTGCCGCCGCCGAAAATGTGCAAAACCTAACACACAAAGTCAACAAACGCACACACGCGCAAACACACGACCAGCTGCGCCAAGCCTTGAAGACACGATAACCCCGCCTTCACGCCTCTTCATGCCCACCTCGCTTTCATTTTCTTTCCCTCCTTCCCCTCTTCCCCTGATCCGCATAGGGATGTCCACATCTGTAGCTACTTTGGGTTGTGGAAGGGGTCCCCACCTTGCCCCGAGGCGCCTACTTCGAACCCACGCTTTCCAAAAAACGTGCCAAAACGCGGGCACTTCTAGCTGCCTGTGATAATGGGTTGGGCTGGTATTGGCTGCTTGGCCCCAATCTCTTTGAAGAGCGGCCTTCCGTCTTGGATGTTTTTGACAAGCCCGGGTGTCTATTTTTGGGTTCTCCCCATGCCCGGAGAGCTCCTCCCGCACTGGGTTGTTATCGATCGGGCCTCTTTGTTCTGACAGAGGTGGGGCTTCGGTGCTTTAGTGCTCAGGTTGAAAGGCCATGCTGAGCTTACTGATTGGAGACTCTGGGTTGTATGGTATGGGAATAGGCCTGTTTGAAGGCGCGCAAGCGTGGGTGGGCGTATGCATGCGGTATAGTATTGATCAAGAGAAAATGAGGCATGGAGAGTTGATGCGGTGAAATGACTGAAGTGTAACGAAGGTATGAGGTTTTTTAAAGTTGTTAACTTGGTGGACTATGGCAGCAGATGGATGATTATTTGCTCTGAGTAAGACGAAGATGAGCTAAAGGTTGGACGAGAAAAATAACCTATTTTTTTTTAATGCGCATATTCATGCTGGTATTCAAATGAACACACCCTTTAACACAAACTCTACAGCACAACAGCGGAAGCGTACGGCTGTGAACCTGATTCCAGTGTCATACCTTGCACACCATAGCGGTTTTGGCTCCCAGTCTTGCAGCCTGCATGCACTGGTTGGCTCCTTTCCCTCCGAAACCAATGAAGAACTTATGACCATGGATGGTTTCCCCGGCTTTCGGCAGCCTTGGTGCCTGGCTGTGGGAAAAAAACGGCAATGAGCACAATTTTAGAGAGTATACATTTGAATTGAAAAGAGCCTCATGGGATTTTGAGGATTCAAAATTAAAAGTGCACTTCAAATAGACAAACTTTGCTTGGATGTTGAATTTAAATTTGCTTTTTTTTTTGCCTTAACAGTCTCTTCACACTGCAGAGAAAAGTTTGAAAATGTTCCATCAAACTTTGAAAAATGTTTTATTTGGCAGTGTGAGTGTTTTACGCTGAAACCAAGGAGTAAAGGGAGATGTCAAAATGTGAAGATAACCCTTCAGGGCCAAATCTTTTCCTGGTTAAGCTATTTATTTATCACTGGGAAATGTACAAAAACACACAAACAAGAGGTTTCTGTCGAGTCTTCAGAGGATTATATCTTTTGGTCTTGTGAAGGTCTTTCACAGAAAGGTCAATCGGTGCTGGAATGAATGGAGCATAAGAAACTTCCCCCACCCCATTTTCGAGTTTCCATACTTAAACACAACAGATGTAATAAAAAAAAAACAAACAGACAGAACATGGAGTTTACAATTCCCTCATCGCTCTTAAAAGCACTCAGATATTTTACCTAGACGTTCAGTCAGATATGCCCATGCAAGTGTCTCCAAATTTGCAAATGATGCAACCAGCAAAACCCATAGATGTCTCAACTTGACACCAGAAATGCCTGACTCATCAAGGTTGGGTAAAGTCCCGCCCTTTCCCTCAAGGTTGATATGCCACAGGTGGGTGCCCTCAGGAGGAGCTGTCTGTTCCCTGATTCCTCCAATCATAGAGCCAGAGTGGGTGGTGAGTAAGATGGGGGAGAGACAACAGACAGCTTCATACAGTACGTCAGGATGCTGTGGTCTGGCCCCGGGCAGTGCTGGCCAGGGGCCAAAGGGTTTGCGGATGGCAAAATGTTGTCATAAACTTGTTTTTCACCCTGTTGTTGCTCTTTTTTATACTGTTGTGTGTGTGTGTGTGTGAGTGTGTTTGTGGCAGGTGTGCTATTACAGTAAGCTCACTCAATCCCAGGATTTCCAGTAACTGAGACGCTGATGGCAAACACTGGAGGTTGCTATAAATGCTGCTGTTTTTGCACCAGCGTGTGAAAACACTAAAATGCCCAAAGCTATAACAGGATGTAGGGTCAGTGAGACTGAAATGTGGTGAGAAGGAAACGGAACAAAGGTCGAACACATGTAAATACACACACACACACACACACACGCACACGCACACGCACACACAGACACACACACACACACACACACACACACACAGACACACACACATACACAGACACACACACACACACACACACACACACACAAACACACAAACATGCACAGCCGTTTTATTATTTTTCCCACCTTTGTCACACCCGTGTGACTGTTGGTGTAGCGCTTGCACATATACTCCATTCTACACATTAATTAAGAAATATAAAGAAGCTAGGTTTAGTTGAGTGGAAATCTCTTTTAATGGTTACTACTTCCATAAATTATATATTAAAACCGTGATGGCCCATGTGGCAACAGGTGAGGTAAAAACCAGTAGGGCAGAAAAACAACAATGTGCATTAAACTGAAAATAATACATGAAGAACCTCTAACCATGGATGGTTTTTATTACAAAAATACATCCTTCACAAACGTCCACTGTAATAGACTTGCCTTGTTAAAGAAAACTAGATACTATCATTTGAGACCATAAATATACAAAATCAAACTTCTATCCTAGGTTCCTAAGGAATCTAGTTTTATGGCTACGGTTCTATTGTTTTTTTATTGCTTATCTTTACATCTGCAGAAATTCCAATTGTTCTGATGTATAGGTATGGGTGCAATGGCCCAATAGCCTGAAAGTACACACTGGAGTCCAGCTTGCAAAGTGCTTCTTCAAAATGAATTATGCTTTAATAGCATATCTATGCTATGGATAAGGAATGGTTAGGTTAAGGCATAAAAACGACCTGGTTCAGGTTAGAAAAAGGCCACTCTTCTGACTTATGGGCCATCGGACCGATGGGGCATTGAAACAATGGCATGGCACCTTTACGTCTTTCTTTAGTGGAGCGTGTGATGCTAGTTAACTGAAGACCCAAAAACACTGCAAGTGTCCGATCCGTGCGCTTTGAAGAGCACTTATTATATTAACAAAAAAAATAGGTTTACCAAAAGCATTACTCTAAGCTTGTTCCAATTTCTGAGCGTCAAATGAGGATCCAGTGATCAAAACTTCATCATCATCATCATTTATTACTTTATTAGCCTACTGCAATATACTGCTATAGCAAAAGCTGACAGCTAACGTTATCTCCATTAGCTTAGCTTAAAACGTTATGAAATATACAATTTTGATCATGCAGTGCTAAGCAAGAACAACTACTACTGCCAACAGCTATACCACCACAGATCTTAACCGTTGTGTTGTCACGTGAGACACTAAAAATAACAAAAAAATGTAGACCTTTGGTAGTAACGTTAGCATAACAGACCCATCCCATATCTTTTATCATAATTGTTTACTGACATCATCTAGTCAGAAACCATAGCTTGCTACATGAACCCAGGGAAAGCAATTATTAAACATACTATAGAGTTATGATTTGCTGTGATTTATGTGACTTTCACTCGCTTAAAATAAAATAAAAAGATGAAATAAGATAGCTGGTCACCAGTGGCTTAGAGCTGGGCGATATGGCCAAAATCTTCAGTATTGATAAAGGTAATTTCATATCTCTATCACAATATTTTTTACAATATCGCATATTTTCTAGTAATTTATATGAAGTTGATTTATATGCCTCAATGGTTCCCTCCAGCCAAAAGTTGCCTCTCTGCCTTATGAAGTTATGCACAACTTAAATAAGGTAGAAAATCGTGCCTGCTTACATATAAATAGTGACCTTTTTCCCAAATACTGTGGGCTCTGTGGTGTTATATGTAACATTACTCAAATAGAAACGTGTAGATAATTAATGTGGGTATCTGTAATATAATTATTTTTTAGCCTAAATACTGCTAAAAACGATGTGGTGTGTGCCATAGGAGCATTAAGCATGACACGTGTCAAATGAGACATATCAATTATAGCTTTGAGTGCTTTCCAGGACTGATTGTCAGTTCAAGAGGCTAAAAGGATTATCATGTAAGAAGAAGCATTTATCTATGTCCGTTATAAACAGGTCACTATTTGATCTTTACATTTAAGTGTTCATGACATTTACTGAGATATTCACACACATATGTGGAAAAAAAAAGAGCACAACCTGTAAATTACAAAAACATTGTCATCATAGCATTTGGCTGACAGCCACCTAAAGCCGGATAACTGACAGGTGAAATAAACAGATTTCCAAATTCTTAAATAAACCCACCCACGCCTCTTCATGCCCAGAGAGACACTTGGCTATTGTTGTCTGTGGTGAGTGCACCAAACAAACAGGGCAGTTACGTGCTAAAGTGCAACCTCAGTGCGTATTCTCCCATGGAACCAAAAGGCCAAAGCAGGTGTTCAGTGACGTGAAGTGTTTGCTTTGAGGCTGGCTCTCATTTCCCTCTCCTCCGTCTCTATTAAAGTCATTCCTCAGCTGTTAGTGAGCAACAGGGGGAAGTAGACTCGGACAAAAACACATTGAAATGCTGTTTTCCAAAGTTTGAACAGCAGCTTGTCTTTCCAGTTCCAAACCCAACCTCCAAAGGGAACTTGCAAAGTAAGATACACAGGGAGCTCAAGCTTTTCTCTTCATCAAAATATAATTTCTCAAGTATGGATACTATATGGTCGTACTGAACGCAGAATCCATTTTAATCTAAGTGTGGTAACCTTCAGCCCATGTATTGCCTCAGACAAGAAGCTTTTCAACACTATGCATCACTGAGAAAATACATTTTTGTTCTCATCTTGTATAATTTTCCTTGTCCATGAAGGTCCATTTAGTGGCAGTAAACCAGGACAAGGTGAGAGGACTTAACAAAGAACAGGTCGAGCAAAGACGGCATACCTTACATGGACATGGCAAGCTGCTCTGCTAACAAGAAGGTGCAGTGTCGGAGTGGGACGTGGGTGTTTATTTTTGTGTGGTCAGACCATTTGCTGGAGCCACGTGCATGCTGCCATTATTCATGCGGCGGTCAGAAACTACCTATATCAGAGGATATAATAAGCCACTTATCAAGCTTTTCTGTGTCTCAATTGATTGGCGGCGCTATAGAAACATGAAAGCTTGGTCTCATTTTCTCTACATTTACATAAAAGATCTCTGGCACAGCTTATGGTATATATGGTAAAAGAAGAGTACGTATAAAACAATGGAGAATATTTGACTAATAACAAGTATATCCTTTATGAGTAGCTTTTTTAAACTTAAGGAGAAAACACTTGTATTCCACTTGTGAGCAGCACAGCACATCATTGAGTTAAAAAGGCCCTGAGTGGGGTTGAGGGAGAAAAAACCCACATTTGGGAAGAAAGAACCATTACATTTTTGCCATTTTGCTTAAAAAATAATTAAATGATTAGTCGATAATTAGAATCAATGCTGATTATTTTCTTTCAATTGGCTTCTCTTTACACAAGTGGTGTTACAATATTAATTCTAAATCAAAAATCATTCAAGATGAGTAAAAAAAAAATAAAAAAATTAAATAGCAGCCTGTACTAAATGTTGAATCAATTATTGAAATTGACCGTATGGCCTTAGAGTGGTACATTATATATATATATATATATATATATATATATATATATATATATATATATATATATATATATTGATGCTGGTTG
Organism: Centropristis striata; assembly: GCF_030273125.1. Classification (NCBI taxonomy): domain Eukaryota; kingdom Metazoa; phylum Chordata; class Actinopteri; order Perciformes; family Serranidae; genus Centropristis; species Centropristis striata. Next base: position 20,318,968 of record NC_081532.1, read on the forward strand.
GTCACACCAAATATTTGATCTAAATATTGATTTGATTTTTCTTCTGCTCACTCACTTTGCATTTTGTTAACTGATCAAAATAACCTAATGACATTTCTATTTTTGAAAGCATTCTTATTTCACAGCATTTTTTCCACACCTGCCTAAGACTTTGGCACAGTACTGTATAAGGCAGTTATATCACACCTGGTACCATGAAGCTTTAATAAGACTTTTAGAAATGTGACTGACGGCTGCCAAGGCATAAAACCAATGATCTGTTCTATCTTTATTAATTAAAAATTAAAAATTTCAATTGAAAATCTAATTGAATGGTGATCTTAAAATTGAAAATCTAATGGAATTGTGGATTTGGAGAATCCTGACACCTCTACAGTTGCAGTTGGAGCCTGGAGACTTGAGATTTACTAATACAAACATCAAATAAAGGTGTGTTTACTGTATTTACTTTGGTAGAAACAATCCTGTGGTATGTTGCAGTTTTGCTCTATGATTTGGGAAACTCATATTTCTCTGAGCAGGTGATAAGTGCCTCCACTCAGTAAAGTGAGGCAGTAGGGGGCACTGTATGGCTTTGACAATGGGTTAAAAGCCTGAGAGGCTCTGCTGCTCCTCCTCTTTGTGCACTGCAGATAGTAGACATCCAACATAACCTTTTACTACCAAACAACATGCCCTTAAAAAGGAGCATAGTGTGCTCTGCAGCCTGACTGATGCATTTATAAGAAAACACCACAGAGATCTGTGTTACACTTGTGTGTTTGTGCGATGAGACAAAAGCGAAGAGAGTGTACGTGCGCCTCCGCTGTCTGTCAGTCAATTGTATTGCCACCCAAACACTGGCTGTTCAAGACAACTGGATTTCTAACTTCAAAGCCATGCATATCACTTTGAAGGGCTATGAATGTATTCCAACTACCCTCCCCTATCCGCATTCTGACCCCCATCCAAAAAGCCCCAACCCCACACACACACACACACACACACACACACACACACACACACACACACTCCAAAAACAGGCCATTTCCCGTTAGCTTATTAGGGTCTTAATTGACAACGCCTGCCCTTCAAAGCAGAAAGCCACTGGTTGAATTGCTAATGAGCAACAAAATAAATACTTCCCAAAAAAAAATCCCTAGGAGAAGGCATATGTTTTTGATAAGTTGGAACTTGTGAGTGACAACGAAAATGTGACAACTTGAATTGGAGTGTGCACTCGCTAGAACGCCATGAAACTTTTCTCCCACTGGCACATGTTGTGGTTGTTTATTTAGATCTCCATTTGCTGGCAGCCAGGCGTCAGTTATATTTCCCAGGTTTCACATAAAAATATAAGACAGGCTGAATGACAAAACTGTCGCAACAGCACGCTTCTTCACTCTGAAATGAAGACGTTGAAGTGACATTATACTGTATTTACTTTATATATCTTTTCAGATTGTGTCCCTCACAAAGGTTATGGTAAATGAGGATGACAAATTGTTTTCAACTAACCCATTGTGCTGGAGTTGATGACTAATGATTTGTGGGAATGGATCCTACTTGGCTCAACAAATCTCACCACGTATGAGGATGATGCAACGCTGACATTTTAGTAAGCAGTAATTATACCAGATCATCTGCACACTTTGAGTCTCTGAAACTGGAGTCAGATTTACCATGGGATGGTCACACCTACATCATCTGTCAATGACTTGATCAGTGATTTGGTGTTTGTACAGTAATAACATGCTGCAACACTGGATCAGTTTTAATATCTTACAACAACTAAAAATCTAGAGAATGATCTCCTGGCAGAAAATGTTATGACATTTAGAAGAAAGATGGACTCCTATATAACTAGAAGTCTGCTCAAATGTATTGGCCAGTCGTCTAACAGCTGTTGGACTCCAGGTATGTTCCCTACAACATTTTGGGCATTAAAAAGGCAGCCAGTGGCATTATCTAAGTTTAGACCACTTCCTCTATCTTGTGTAGACAGGACTGTGCAGTCCATTTCAAGTCACGATGGAAAACACCCTTCAACCCATATTTTCCACAAGCTTGCATGTCAAAATAAAATCCCTGAAGGAAAATTGTGGTTGTGCTGGTTAATAATATTAAAGGGAAACATGTTTTGAGCAAAGACAATTGACCTTTTGCTAAGCTACACCCCCTGTTGCTACGCCTGTCAAGTTTTCTAGCGAGACATAATGCAGTTTACACTGATAACAGCAGCACTTGAAATTGTTTGGAAATTATGAAACGAAATATGAAACAATGGGTCCTTGATTTTTTAGACAGAGGTACACAAAAGCATGCTTCTCATTTCTAGACACAGCTATCAATTTTACCGTCTGAAATGACAGCTACCAGCTTAAGCTAGCTAGCTAATTAAGCTACGTCATGAGTTGGTAAAAATCACTGTGGCCGGCTGACTTTCTAAAGTTAACTGCTGAGACTGTGAAAGACTGAGGCTGTTACTGCAAGTACCAGGGAACAAGTTAGCATCCTTTACATGGAAGTCAAGAAACAGCATTATTCTTGTACAGTGGTGTAGAGACAGGTATTCCTAGTATCAGTATGATAAGAAAACCTGAACGATCCTACCTGTTTCATTCGTAGATGACACTGTTTAGCTTACTTGTTGGTATTTTCATGTTTTAACTTTAATTTGGCGTGGGTTGCTGGCGTACAACCACTGTCAATACCATAAAGAGCAGGACAGACTGTTAAAACCTAAGCTCTGATAACACAGTAGAGAGATACTATACTGTTTGCTAGCTGAGTCCCAGGCTTTTTTAACCTGTGACTGGACAAACTAATGTAGTTGGTTAATGTTGTGCGTCTTAGCTTCGAAAGTAAAACATGGTTACTGAAACTAGTATGATACTTAGCTGGGCTTGCTAATGATTGCAGCTTACATTACACATTTTGCTCTTATGTTTTTGGTTTGGATAAATATTAAATTTTGAGTATCGCTCTTATTCGGTTACATGCACACAGCTTAAACAAAGAGCAGGAATGATGTATTTATATTCACTGCATTGTGGCGTCAGCTTCACAGAATTTCAAAACTCAGATGAAACAAAGTACAAAAAGTCTTAGCTTAGTGCCTCTTTAACACACACACACACACACACACACACACACACACATTGACTGCAACTTCTTCACATGTGCCATCATTCCAACATAGAATATAATAGCCATAAACTGTCAGAAAGCACAACAGTGCTGGGGTTCAAATTTTTAAAGGGAGGATACAACTCTGTCTCTGTGTTAATTAAGTTAACAGAAAACTTAACTTAATTTTGCCTCTATGACTTGCTTTCTATGCTGTTGCACTGTCTGACATTTCCCCCTTTTTACTGTTTCTTCTTACTCACAATCAATTGATCAGTTCCACCAAAAGCAGTCGTGAGGTAAGTGGTGATTTGAAGTAAGTGGTGAGTTGACTCTGGTAAGGCAAACTCCCAGCCAATCTGTTAAAAGCGCCTGCATATTTTGATTAAAAAAAAAATTTGGCACCAGTATATTGATAATGTATCATAATGTGATATATTCCTGTTTTGCTGTTTTGAATTTCATCAAGCAATGCCTACTTGTGACCTCTCATCACAAGTTACGGTCTTCATATGGACATAATTTGTGATCAATTTAATTATAGAGCTATTTCCACTTGGACTCTTTCATTACAAGGATTCTTAGAGGTTCAAAGAGGAAAATGTGTCCACTATTACAAGAAAAACATAAATTATAGTCAGAATAAGTAAATATACACATGGTTCTTGATCCAAGGGTTAAGAAACACTTTTTGAAATACATGTCCTTATATGATCATACAATTTGCCCAATGTCCTGCTTCCTGTTGGGCCCACCTGAGGAAGTGGAGGAGTTTCCTGAGCACAAATTTAGCTGCAGTTTTTGTGCATTAAATATTGTGCTGATTTATGGTCGTTTGAGGAAGCAGAAACAAGAAGAAAGGAGACCTGACACAACTGATTTAGAGTTAAGAATGGATTTACTCACCTCACCAAGTCAGTCATACAGGAGCCAACCACCATCACATCAAAAGCCTCTTCAGTCATGATCTGATTAAGACACACATTTTGGGTTAGTTCTAAAGCGACAACACTCATTTCTGGACATAAAATATCTAAAAGGTTCTCCATTTGAATTGCATGTTAACAGTTCTGGAGATTCTTGAATTTCGCAACAGTCTTTCCAGCAAAACCTATTCATAAACAAGGACAAAATCTAAAGCATAGCCGACTCCTTGGGGGCATATCAGGCAAAATATGTAAACTAGTTTCCCAACAGCCTCCAAACAAAAATCACTTGATATTATTTATCTCCCACATTAGCATGAGCTTGACTGAAACAAGAAAGAAGGTAAAAATAGAGCATTCATCGCTGGCTGAGTTGGACAGGTTCCAATCTTATTGGGGGTGGAGGGGGGTGGGGGGTATTTCAATGCTACACCACGTGAATGCACCGCAGCCCAGCAAAGTCTATAATTAATTCAATCCTCAGCTTGTATCAGAGCTAATGCTAGTGTGTTAATCTCTTCAAATCTCTGCCTAGGCAGTGGAAGACTTGGAAAGCCTGGCCGCTGGCTGCAGGATGGCTCAATTCTCTCTCCCACATCTCGCAGCATATTGTCTTCCCTCGGCAGGGATGAAAAGCTAGCCTAGAACCCTCCACGTCTCAACTGCAGGAGTATATTATGAGACAAACATTGTCCAACCACTTGAAACAGCAAGGAACCCTCTTAAAATTCTCCCTCTCTGTTGAATTTGAAGCAGCATTATCATACAACAGCTGACCAACCTGAATAAATGTTTGTGGACACAGCTTCATGAATATGAACGAATGAATTAAGAGATGATTTAAGAGCTGGCCCCTCTCATTTTTTGGACATTAACTGATCAAAGCATGCTTTCAAAAAAGACTGCAGACTGTACATTTGAAACTATTTAGTCTAAATGCAAATTAAAGTTGTGCACAGTGTGTTAAACAATTTAGACTGAGTCATAAGCAAAACCATTTAAAAAAAATGTAAGATTACATATTTTGCTTAAGTCTGGTTGAGCAGTCAAGACTTAACTGGATAATGATTGTTATTACAACAATAAGGCCATTTATGTTTGAATAAATGCTTTGCAGAAGTTTACATAATGGCTACAGTATAATAAAAAAATACTTATTTTACTCTCATTCCACCCCCACGCCACCAAACACAAACATTTAGTTTGTAAAGGCTCTTTTTTTTATATGCAGTGTCATATTTTCCTAACAATTTATATAGCATTACGTTCATGAATTACTCCGCCAGTAACAGTTGGATGATAACCAACAATACATATTGTACTGTTGCTGTTTCCAATGGATACTTTACTTGTCTTAGGTATTTGTATTTATTCTGACTCACCTCAATGAAGGTGGAATTTCCCAGTAGTGAATCAACCCTACTGCCCAAACACCACTGGATGCCACCAATGAAACTCGATGCCTTTAAACTCATCTTTCATTTTTTATCTTCCAAGTTAGATTTATACAAGACAAAAACATTTTAGGTGTCATTTCACATGACACATTAAATGATTCTCAGTCTGTGAGGTGTTTTTTGATGGGCTATGACAAACAGAAAAACATAAATACCAAACAGCCGTCCAGCCCTCACGTCTGTAGAGCTGGCCATATCACTTCTCATTATGGAGGATTCAGGCAGTCATACACATAAAGTTAAATGTGATGAGAATGCAATAAGATATTGTTTAGTTAAACAAATAAAGCTTTCTTTATAAATAGAAGGAAGCTGAATTTATGGCATACACATACCTTACTGAAGTAATTCAAGTATTTGAACTAGTATTTGCTCACTTATGTATTAAGTTGGGTGGTCACCAATGAACTATTTAAAAATGAGTAATGTTCAGTGTTGAATTGTTTATGTATTAATCTTTAAACTGGACTCCAGTGTTAATAGGTACGCTTAATCCTGCATGAACTGATGATGTGGAGTATAAATTTAAACAACGTTCATGTTGCCTATTATTGGCTTACTGTACAGTAGAGCCTGACTGATATGAGATTTTGAACAAGACCAGTAAGCCAATTTTTTACAGTTACATTTATTCAAGAATATTTAGCGCTATTATACATGATAAATAAATATATTACTAGGTCAACCAATATTAAAAATGATAACTGAGAAAATAAAGAATAATTTAAAATAAAATTGTATTTACTTTACCTGCATATAACTGTCACTCTGTTTACTATACCTGCCTATAACTGTTACTCTGTTTACTCCACCTGTGTATAACTGTTACTCTGTTTACTTTACCTGCCTATAACTGTTACTCTGTTTACTCCACCTGTGTATAACTGTTACTCTGTTTACTCTACCTGTGCATAACTGTTACTGTTTACTCTACCTGCGTATAACCGTTACTCTTTTTACTCATGTACATAACTGTTACTCTGTTTTCTCTACCTGAGAATAACTGTAACTATGTTTACTCTCCCTGAGTATAACTTTTACTCCGTTTACTCTACCTGTGTATGACTGTTACTTTGTTTACTCTACCTGTGTATGACTGTTACTCTGTTTACTCTGTGTATAACTGTTACTCTGTTTACTCTACCTGAGTATAACTGTTACTCTGTTTACTCTACCTGTGTATAGCTGTAACTCTACCTGAGTATAACTGTTACTCTGTTTACTCTACCTGAGTATAACTGTTACTCTGTTTACTCTACCTGTGTATAACTGTGACTCTGTTTACTCTACCCGAGTATAACTGTTACTCTGTTTACTCTACCTGAGTATAACTGTTACTCTGTTTACTCTACCTGCTTATAACTGTTACTCTACCTGAGTATAACTGTAATGCTGTTTACTCTACCTGCTTATAACTGTCACTCTGTTTGCTCTACCTGAGTATAACTGTAACTATGTTTACTCTACCTGAGTATAACTGTAACTATGTTTACTCTACCTGAGTATAACTGTAACTATGTTTACTCTACCTGAGTATAACTGTAACTATGTTTACTCTACCTGAGTATAACTGTAACTATGTTTACTCTACCTGAGTATAACTGTAACCATGTTTACTCCACCTGTGTATAACTGTTACTTTGTTTACTCTACCTGTGTATAACTGTTACTCGACTGGTAATCTAATCTGTTATCTATCGAAACATCAGTACTGTATATTCAATGTCAGCCATTTGAGAAAAATAAATAGTTAACAGTAAATTGCATACTGTGACCCAGACGAACGCTAAAGTCATATAAAGTGCATTAAGGTAAACTCGTTGAGAAAGTGAACACAATATTTACCTTGCATTCATGTGTGTTCTTGCAGAGTGGAAAACTCAACATAACAGAGAAATAACGAACGGTCAAAGTGCATAGTGACAGCTGCCTGACATCATAGCTATTGCCAGACCCATTTTGTCACCTAATCAGTGTATACGAATTACGTGTTGCATTAAACTGTTTAGTTATAACTATTTCAAAAAGCTAAATATGCTTCATAAGTCATAAATAACCAGAAAATCTGGCTGAAGGAATAAAAACATTCCCTTTGTCAACAGGCATTATTATAGATGGCTAAGTAAAGGGCTATCAAAAGGACCCAAACAACATGTACCGGAAATTGAAGAGCATGAAGTAAACATTGGCGTTAATGCTTGATTTTTATCCTTTTCTCCTTCTTTCAGGTACTTTTACCCACACCGCATGTTGTTTCCAAATAGGCAATAATGAATATGCTATTTTTGGAGAAAGGTAGTTGTTCAAATTGTGGCAATTTGGTGCTGTATTATTAGGTAAGCTAACAATGGCTAACGATAGCAAGCTTTCGAGTATGTACAGTACATAGCATGTCTGGAATAAAATGGAGCATACAGCCTAATTCCTCCACTGAATGTAACGCCAACTAAAGTGTTGGGCAGTTCATCTGCACAGTGTGTTTTTCCTACTCAATGTGTCCAGCCTATGTGGCAGTATATAATGAGTGTTAGGGGGCTAGTGGTATCATAGCTACATTTGTGACACCTGTTGGCTCTTATATGGCTTAATCACAACCTTAAACTTCCAGGAATATTGAGGTGCTTGGTCACCCTGTGAGATGTTCTCGTAGAAAGATATTTTCTCCGAAAAACGTGCTAATCTCTCTACAGGAAACTGATTCTGACGTTCATACAAGCATTGCCATGACAGCAGGAAATGACAGCTAATAATGAGCTCATGTTCTTAGACTCTTTAGCACGTTTGTTCTCATTGTTGTTGTTTGTTCTCAAATGCTGGATATGATCAAGTACGTCAAAGAATGTTCCTGAATTGTTGTTGTGTCTCCCCAGACGCCTCAGAGTGGATACAATGAACAACATGTCCCCTGAAGTTGCACTGAACCGGATCTCACCTGAGTTGCGGCCCTTGCTGTGCAGCGTTGTGCGAAACGGACGTGTAGGACTCGACTCGACAAACTGTCTCCGTGTCACAGACCTCAAAACTGGGTGAGGGGAAGCTTTGAACCAGAAGTTTCACATATGAAACACGGAGTACATTTAGCATTCCATGCACTGCATTGATGCTTCATATAGATAGCTAAACCGATACATAGATATATTTATTGTCATTGTACAAGTACAAATGTCATAGGGGCGGTATACGAACAAAATATTTAGGAATGCTATGTACAAACAGTGCAAGATAAAAAAAATACTATATAAATACTTAATACTATATAACAATACTGTAAAATATTAGTAAGACAAATATTATAAATCACACAAGAATAGAATATTTATAAGACAGAAAGTGTCAGTGCTGGAATGTCTCCCTGAGTAAGTAGTCTAAAACTAAGCAGTGATGACGGTATGTAATGCAATGTATCCTATGACACATTGCACAATGATGGCAGTAAGTGAAACAGTATTAAAATGTAGTATGTAAATGGCCCTGTACTTATATAGTGCTTTTCTAGTCGCTTTGCAACCACTCAAAGTGCTTTACACTACAGACTGCGCTCATTCACCCATTCACACTCACATTCATATTGGTGGCAGAGGCTACCACCTGCCACCATTGGGAATTCATTCGAACGCAGCATCGGGAGCAATTTGGGGCTCAGTATTTTGCCCACCGACCTTCTGATCAGCGGGCAACCGCTCTACCAATCAAGCCACAGCAAAAGCCATTATTAGACATGAAGATAAATAACAATACATAACGATAAATATCACATTATTTAAATTATGTGAGAAAGATGGCTGTAATTTAGGCCAAACCCTGTAAACAAGAAATCATTTTTTGCACAAACTAAATATCTACGTATATACACCATCATAATGAGTCATAATTAAAATGTTCCTGTGACCAGTCAGAATGATAAAAGAGATTTGTAGGACCCAGTAGGTCTTGTTTCTTGAGAAGAACAAATCTGAAGTTCTTGTCCATTTTTATTGCCATTTCTGCATCATCTTATATAATATTGAATAGGAAACATAGCCATTTAGAAGAGCTATTTGTTTGATAAATTAGAACTTTATTTTATGCATGTTAAATCCTTGAGACATTAGACAAATTTAGTGCATTTAGATGGGATAATAGGCTCTCGGTTTTTCCTCTCATTAGTAATAAAAAATATATCCGATTTAATGTTATACCGTAAGTACAATTATCAGAATAATACGAACGAAGAAATTCTGCAAATATAGCTGGATTCATGTGAGATTAGGACAGTATCCCACAGTGGCATATTTAAACTGCTTAATGTAATATTAGGGTTATAAAAAGCATAATTTTAGCTCAAGCCTGCCAATAGTGATGCAGGCAACATATGTTTAAACTCAGAGATTGGGTTTTACCTAAATAATTTTACAAAAATGCTTCATGGAAGTATAAACCATAGTGTTTGTGATTTTGTATGCACAATTTTTTGTACTTCTTATTGAAGAACCCAAGATAATTGGAGATACATAAAGATGTAATGACGTCTTGCTACAATTCTCTTGGATAATCACAATCTCATAAAACTTTACAACCACAACCAGAGACTTAGGGCTTTCGGAGGATGTGTGGTTTTTCTCGGTATGTTGACAGTAAGGGGGTTTCTCAGCAGGTTACAGAACAGAAGTGCTCGTCATCCATTCACTGAAAAATACAACTCTTGCAGAAATCTCCAAAATCTAACAAGTTTTTGAAACCAACACAGCATGGTCTTTTTTTAGGTGTTCCTCAATGTCGTGGGGTCTTAATGTGGTATTTTTGGAGGGATTTTTGACCACTTTTATTAATTCATGAGTGGCCAAAAATGATCAAAATTTAGCACTAAATGTGTGTAACAAATGGTATCAACCCCAAATTACTGCAACGACTTATGAGACATACTTGAGGATGGGAATGGCCTTTACTCATATCATAATGTTCTAATATAAAGAGGTTAAAAAGTAGTAATTCTGATTGGTAAATTGAAAGGTATGGAGTTTGATTGTAACTGAAAGGGGGCAAGTAGGGCTGCCACGTTTTCCCTTGATCAAGTTTGAAGGAATCCAAAGTAAATGAGATAATAAGAGTCTGTAAGTAAATATGGGCCCTACCTCCCCAACAACAACATCTTGGTCCATTGTGATGTTTGTATGTAATCATGCTGCACGAAAGATGTGTTCTCAGACTGTGAGACTGATTATGTCTTATGTTGTTTTTTATTATTCAGATGTACATCTCTGACCCCTGGTCCCTGCTGTGATCGCTTTAAACTTCACATCCCCTATGCTGGAGAAACCCTGAAATGTAAGTAGCCTAAATGAGTAATTCTTGTATTTGCCATTTTTAAATAAATCCAAACAGCTTCAGTCTTGGTTTGTTGGTTTATTAGTCACCAATATTTGGAAAGCCTTGTGTTGATAGCTTGTTGTTTTTACTGGTTTCTGAGAAAATAAATTTGGGAGAGAAAGTATTAGCAAGCATTGCTTTGCCTTATTAGGCCACAAAGAGAGAGAGTCAGCTAAGGCTCTTTTGTCATAAAATCAGGCATGCCTTTGAGTCTTTGTCAATCAGTTTGTTCCGAGAATGATTTAAAGCAGGCACAAATTAAGGAGCAGTCACTGATTGAACAGTTTAGTCCATTTGGATTCCAATTTTTAATCCATTCTCTTGTTGTTTGTATATTAATATGTATCTGCTGAGAGCATTTCAATTTGCAGGTTCCCACAATGTGTTCAGTGATGTCAGAGCTCAATTCATTTTATCAATTCATCAATTCATTTTTTTTATTTGAAATATCCAGAACTATGCACAGGAGCCAAAAACAGAGGAAATGCATTGACAAGAACTTTAGTTAACTAAGGAGGGTTTCCCATGAAAATACCATGTAAACATTCTGTATCGCTTGAGCAAAATGCCAAAGGAATGTTTTGTAATTGCAGTTCCTGAGCAAGATGTAAGAGCAGAGGCACCCACAGGAATCCTTCAAGTACAAAAACAAGCTGAATATTTTGGTGATTATGGTGATGCTTAATCACTGAAATGATACCAGTAAACATGCTGTTGTTGGTGTCACTTAACTGTTACTGGAAGGATCTCTCACTTTTTTATTAAGTTTCCACATCAGAGTCTCTCCTGTATTGTGCATGCGTCCCAATGTGCCCAGTGGACTAAATGCTGTTAGGCAATTATTGTCATGTTTAAGAGTGATTTTAACTTCATGTTACCGGAATTAAGGTGACTCACAAGACCCTGTGTGTACATACACATCCTGGAAAGATAAGATCAGTTATCATTTCTCAATTTTACGTGGGCAATTGGTTTGTCACCAGACAAGTTCAGAGCATTGCAAACAAAGTGTGTCTGGCAGTTGATCTGAGTTTGCTGCGCTTGAGGTCTACAGCTTCATGATATAAATGTTTTGAAGTAAGGCTGGGCAAAATGCCCAAAATACTCCGTCCCAATATAGGCCATTTCATATCCTGATAACCTTATATATCACATTATAGCACGTTTTCTGGCAATTTAATAAATAAACAGTTGATATGCATTAATCACATGGTTAATTTTTTGCTTTTCTCCCACCTGTAAGATGATGTAAATATTGCCGTTATGCAGTTTGATCCTCTCAACATCCAATAGGAACAATATAAAAAAATGTATTCAATAGACATTTCTATATAGTTCTGATTTATATATGATATGTAGTATCCTATCCCCTTGTTAAACAGATTCAGCAGATGAGTACAACATATTTAACAATTTTTTTTTTAATCAAAGCTTGTAAAGATACATAATTATCTAGGTAAATGCACCCATTATTTCATATATCATTTATCTGAAGTCCACACAGGGTCTGCAACACATATTCTCACCAAATCCAGACAAACGTAAACCAGATCTGTCAGCTAGATCGGTAAAACAGATTATTGTTGCTGTGGACAAGTTCTTTGAACAGATGCCTACACATATCTGAGGGTTTATAAAAGAAAAAAAGGCACTTAATGTTCAGGCCTGAATCATAAATATAAATTAAAAATATGCCTACAAGCTGCAGTTGATGGGGCCTGAGTCTGCAGTTTGGGAACATCATGAAATTCAAAATTTATTAAGAGCATGTGCACAAAGTTTCATTTGGCTGTGTATCAAGTTTGGTGCAAATGTGGCCCTGGTTAAGGAAAAAAAACCCTGTCCAGAAAGGGGAAGTAGGCTTTGCTTATTTTGCAAAATTTTCTGAAAAACTGCCGAGGCAGAAATGGCTGTGACGTATGTCGAGATGTTGTAGTAAGACTCGAGGAATGTGTAGATGTAAGGTTAAAGAATATGCAACACAGAGGAAACTGGGGGTTTATTTTGTGATAAAGCCATGTTATCTACTTTATCTTTACCCAGAAGGTGATATAATCTAATGTTCAAAGTTCATGAAGAAGAAGATGTTTTGAAACCTTGAAACCTGACAAAAAAACAGCAGCAAAAAAAGAAAAAAACAGGCCACTGGCATGCAACATCTCTGCAGCTGTTGTACTAGTTGCTGTACCTTCCTGTGCTTTGGCCTGAGGAAGAATGTTTGTTTAATGAAGGATGCAGGGCCGCAGGTTGGTGTCTGCCAGTCTATGGACCTGCCTACTGATAGCGTGCAAATGCATGGCACACTCTGCACAGAGCTGAGGCCTATTAATGCAGGCCCAGCCCCCTCCATTTCACCACCGTGACTGGTACTGCTAAACAACAATTTGTGGCCTTTGTTGTTGTACATATTACGACCTCACCCTCATGACCTCGATAAAATGTCTGGCTTAAATCGAAGGAAGACTTTGAGACGGCATGTTCTGCAGTGACTAGACTACACTTTTCATTGCCGTCTCAGGCTGTATGAACAGAGCAACATATAAAAGCAGATGTAACCTGTAAAGGTTGCACTTTCAGGACCTCCATTTCCCTCTGGAAACGTGCCAGAACATCTCTGAAAGACTGCCAGTGGTTTGTAATAGATATACAGAACATCCTCTCGTCTCCTGGTTTGACTCTTCTGCCCTGGAAAAATATTTCCATATGTGTACGTTTGCCTCCTCTTTGCTGTCGCTGGAACGGCAGAAAAAGAAAAAAAAAGCAGAACAGAACTGTGTTGCGGCACACAAATAGAATTGTGTAACATAATATAAGAACATTGTGAACCAGCACAAGCAATGTGTTATGTGATCATATTATCATGGACTTGTCCTTGCCTCACCGAGGGCCATTTCCAGCCTGTAGTTGTATTCATTTATTTTCTCTGAATGCATTATGTTTGTTTTAATTAAAGTATTTTGGCACTAATTTGTTTCACTCCTAGATTAGGAATAAATAAACTAAAACCAAAGTTAATTGCAGCATTGCTCGCTGTGTGCCTTGTTAAAAGTACCAATGCAATTATCTTTACAAGACAGTCCTGTTTTGATTTGAGTGGCTTCATTGGTAAATGTCAAAATAACTTATTACTCTAGGTACTTAAATTCAAAGATCCCAGAGCTCAAATGCACATCATGCGGTTGTTAAAGCAGCCACTGAAAAAACAACAAAAACCTCCACAAGCTATTACATGTCATGTTCAGATTCAAGACATGGCTGGTCTGAACCGTTTGAACTCGGCACATGAAAAGTGAAATCTGACTCCTACTGCTCTGTGTTGCGACCAAGCCCCAAGAAGAGTGTCAGGCCTAAAAGCAAAATGCTGGGATTGCAATTTCTGGTTTTGTGATGTGATACCATTGGGCCAAGAAAAACTTTTTCATAAAGTCATAACCCTGTTAAGTGGCTTGTTTACCAATCAGAGTTTGATGTTTGATGTTTTGTAAAGTGTAAAAGAGCTGTACAATTAAATGATTTCATTCACATTGATGTTAGCAGAGTGCAAAACACGAAGTAGCTGGTCAGGATGGCACGATACCACTTTTTCAGGTCCGATACCAATACTAAGCAACTTTAAGTATCGGCCCATAGCGATACCAATCCAATATCCTCTTTCTTTCCATAAAACAACTAAGCTGTTTTAAATTTTGAAACCTGGCCATCTAAAAAATATCATGCTCAAACTTTGAAACAACTGCTCCCCTAAAGGAAGAAATACATTGCCCACAACAATACGTCAACATAACACTAACTGTTCATGTGGCACATGCTGCTCTACTGCAGGTCACCCAAATTTAGTTTAGGCTAATGGATTGGATGTGACTATAATTTTTTTCTCCCCCTTCTGATATCCAATCTAGTATTTATATATTTATATTTATATAAATTATTTATTTATATATTGGATCGGCACATCCCTGATAGCAGGCTCAGTCAGCTGAAGTCTTGAGTGCACATGCTCCATGGGCCCGTAGATGCGGAAGAGCCATAGAAGCCACTGAGCAACTTTCATGGGAATTAGCAGAGCCCCGCCTCCAGCGCTCTATCTAGTTCTCTTTATGCTTCCATGGCTTCAACCCTGCTGCACGGAGACCAATATTTCATTAGGGCGAAGTCATGAAGCGTTCAGCTGTGATTGGCTAGTACTCCTTCCCTTTGTTGACTTGGGTTGGTCAGATTTAGGCATGTGGCATGAGTAAGAGCAAGCCAATCAGAGGATCAGACGGAACAAAACCAAGCCAGAACATGGCGCAGCTGTGCCTGGTGTTGAAACATGCTTGTATTTTGCTGTATCTTGCAACATGGCCAGCGACAATATTAAAAAAACAAACACATCCTTTTACTTGTTGAACGATAATGACATTTTAGGGCTCAGTTAGACACAAAATGATTTGTTCCTTTTGCAGCGAATGCGAATATATGAAAACGACCTCAGTTGATTGAAATTTAAGATCCCTGGTTACATTGTGGCGCACAATGACATGCAAACAAGTCAACTTTTGGAATTCATGTTGTCCATGTTATTCATAATAAGGTAATTTATTTTCCTTCTTTCTCCCAGGGGATATCATATTCAATGCACAGTATCCAGAATTGCCACCAGATTTTATTTTTGGAGAAGATGCAGAGTTTCTTCCTGAACCCTCCGAACTACCAGTGAGTATCTCTCAACACACATCATTAACTCCAAGGTTTTCTGGAAGACACTCACTCCTTGTGTTGAAAATGTAGTTTATTTCAAAGTGAATATACACTTTAATGTATTATTCTGTTGCACAAGAAAACACATTTACCCCATGAGTTGTTTTTGATCTTTTACACTTGTTAAAGCCAGACCTTTTCATTTGTTTGCTAAATTGCTTGATGCTCCTGTGTGGTCCTAAATGACAGACGTCAAATTGTTGATCACAACTTCACTGATCCCAGTAGCCAGAGGGAGTTGAAGCACTGCCACAAAAGCCTTTTGTCAAAGCAAACTAGCACCCATGGGTGTGCACTGTTAGATAGCTGGAAATGTCGTAATAATGGGCAGTTATATTTCCTTGCCATCAACTGTTTTTACTGGTTATCTGTTGATCTGTTAATCTCTGTCAAGCAACGATTCACTAGCAAGCCAGTCTGAACTGGATCAAAGGGTTGTACTGGTTTGTGTAAAACATGTTTTTCAACCTGCCCTGTAATAACGACGGTATATAGATTACCCAGGTCTCAGATGATTGGCAGTTGATTGGATAGATTATGAGGTTCATGATGATGCAGGATTCCAGGAAATGTACCTGTGGGGGAAGTTTATTACATTTGTGCTATCTTATTATATAATAACTTTTGAACAATAACATCTTTCCCTTAAAGTTTGTTTTCAAAGACCTTGACGTAAATTTCAACTCCAGCCAGAAAATGTTGAGATCAAAGTATTTGAATAATTGAGTGTCTAGTATGAGAGCTTTTTTTTCAAGGACTGTTTCAAACGAGGTGTGGTTTTAATGTTTGTATAGCAGCAGAAGCTTTGGCACCACAAAAAGTGGTTACAACATAACCAGATGTTCTAGATAATCTTTAGTTTACTTTACAGAGGTATTTTCAAATTGATTTTACTAGTGCAGTGCCCGTAGTAAGTATGTATTCGTATAGTGCAAGATTGTATTTTGTAGGTAATGCTAATGCCTCTTGCTAGTGTAATAAAGTTTTGTTTTTACTGTTTTCAATGGATCAAACTGATGCGGAAAAAAGGGCTTAAATCTCCGCTTAGCATGCTAATCGTGAGATAGCACGTTACGCAGTATGCGTAATACTATTTTGCATGTAAATATCTCATATCAAATGATTATGGGCATTATGCTAAGCAACATGAATGTCATCCCTGAATTACATAGTAATGCAACAAAAGAAGTGAATAAAGCAAAATAGACCAACAGATGAGATGAGTCAGGCGTGGAAATCCAGAGCAAATTGTGTTACAGACCAGGTGAAGGCCTATCAAACAATGGGGCGGAGCTCCCCTAAAAGGCGTCCGAGCAGAAACAATGCAATGCCACAACATGTCTTACGTAAATAATATTTTGAAAAATAAATTCAAAAGTCTTCAAAATCGAGGACGCACACCTTCGTGCCATGTGCAAGCCACATGCGAAATCTTAGGTCAGTTCGACTAACGGTCAGCAAGATATGCCCTGGACACACACACACACACACACACACACACACACAGACGCTTCTTGCTTTATAGATAGATTTTTTTAAATTTATTTTATTAATCGCAGTGGACTTGAACTGGTTTTGAACCTGGTGTGTGTAAAAAGATTTTTAGGGCAACATGTAACTAACAACAGTTGTGTTTCCATCGATTCATTTCTATGCAGATTTTGAAGATTTGCATGAGAAAAGCTTGATGGAAACACCAAATTTAATTTAAACTTTCAAAAACTGGCATACAAGTTTTTACGCTCGCTTGAGGTGGTTTATGTCCTTTTCGGGGAAAAGGGGGAGACGGAAACGCCTTTTTCAAATTAGTTCTAGCAAACGTTTAACACTTGACTGCTCAGCTGCTTCCGCTCTGCCAGTCAAGATGAGCTGACATGAAAGAACAATAAAAGTATATTATAAGTTGCACAATTGAATCCAATTCCTGAAGATCATTTTCTCTCGTGGGTGGCCAAAGTTGTCCAATTAGCAATCTCTTTGATGTTGTCATCTTTTCTCTCTTGCTCAATCTCTTCTTCGCCCGTTTCCTGACGGATTAGCCTACAGCAACACATTACACTGCCATCTTCTGACCAAAGTACGTTTATGCAGCTTGTTTATTTACTCTAAATTAGTTGATGGAAACGTTGCTAATTTGCATTTTCTTTAATGCGACATTTAAAACTTTTGCTTCAAAATTTGTTTCGACTAATGGAAACTCAAATGTTGTCCCTTAAATAGTTGGGACATTGTGCAAATAAAAAACAGAATGCAATGATTTGCAAATCCTTTGCAACATTCCGATTTGTTTTAAAGCAACACGACTTTTTGGGATTCAGGGTTGCAGTTTTAACAAAAAATGCTATTAGTTCTAAATGAGTCAAATAAATAACCTTGTACAATACTGACTAGGAAATGAAGGTCTATAGCCTGTTGTTGACTATACAGTGTAGACTCTGGAGATTATTAGGTCTTGGTCGAGGTCTGAAGTGTACGGAGGACTTCCTTGTTGTTAAGCTACTACCATGCTGTTATCCAGTGCTATTTTTGAAGCAGCCTAGCACGGAGAAGCTAAATTCCCCTGCTTGTGTCAGAGTCTGGGAGAAGCGAGGGGAGTATTGCTCACCGTCTCGCGAATCCAGCTGTGCACATAAGGGGAAGTACCTCTGCTGTGCCAGTGCTTGGCAGCCCATCGCATGTTTATTTTCCTCACTTATATTCTTGCTGTGTTTTGCTGTTCATGCTTTCATAATCCTCCTTCATCTGTCTCTCTGCTTGAGATCCTCCTCTCCTACTCACTCCTTTTTCCTGTACATTTTCAGTAAGTACAACCCCCTCTGAAAAGCACTAAATTCCCAGCAGTTCCTTAGATTTCCCCCATATCCCCAGGGAAGTGTTTACCATTAGCACTGGCAGTGTGAATTTACAAAAAATCTTTTTTATAACAAATGATGACCAGATGCCGTTTGGATGACTTCTGTATATATTTAAAGAGACATATGACCTTTTTACTCACAAAAATGATAAAATTCTGCTCATTTATGACAGGTAAAATATTACAGTCTGCTACAGATAAAATCCATGGGAAGTACACTTCACTTTTGGCCCTCACAAGCAATATGTTTCTAGCGTTTGTTATCCAGCGGGGGTAAACATTAGGCTAATTTTAGGACCTGTGTCAGTGGCTGCTTGAATTCTTGATGTCTCAGCAACACATTGCTCTTGTTTACAGCTGGCCAAGGGTATCATTAGCTTCTCTGTTTAGCCTTGTGTTTTCCCCTGCTGTCACTAGGCCTTGAGTAGGTTAGTTCCCCATGTCTCTGTTTAGACAGAGAAATGTGTTGCTGCTGGTGGAGGAAAATAACAGGACTAAAACGGTATCCATAGTGGAAATCTTGCTCCTAAAAAAGTTTAGACTTTTAGTAAATGAGACTACTACTGAAGCAGGGTTTGAGCCAGAATGCGCCCTGGCAAAATGTCTCCTTCTCAAGCATAAAATATCCCATCATCCAACCTCCCTGCACCCAATTGTTCAACATTAACTCAAAGGCAGAATAAAGGCAGGTTCCTATATTTAGATTTTTATAATATGCATCAACATACATTTTGTGAGTGAGCACCAGAATAACTGGTGGAAACTGGTGTCTGTTATCTGGTTAAATTTCAAGCCAGTGTGTCAGTTTGAGGATAATAGAGAGGAACCACTGCTACAGAGAGGAGGACTCTGACTCATAGGAACATCTTACAGTCTGACTGTCACGTCCATCCATCATATAACACGTTGTCCATTTTCATTTTCTCAGTTCACAGGTAGTTAAAAAATGTTGCTTTGCTATATTTTGTAGTGCAAAAATCTGTAAAAGGTATGTTAATATTTCGCAATAACCTTCTTTTATTGTTAAAATGCAGGTTTTTTTGTTTTGTAAACATTTTAATTATGTTCTGTAAAGGGCTCTACTGAAAAGTTTGAAGTCCAATTGTTCCATTGAATCCACAATTAGATGGTGAGATGCTTTATGTATTTGCATGTATATTAATTCTTTTTAAACCCAGAAGTCCTGCACAGTTGCAGATAAAGATTAAGACTCTAACTACTCTTGTTTTGGACTGGTGTGAAATTAAAGAACAATTCAAATCTTACTTGTAGGTTTAAAATAATATTTAAGATTTTGATAATATTTCGTAGCACTCACTGTGCATCCAGTTTTCACAGTATCTGTGTCCCAGTTGGGCGGCGCAGCGACCGCCTACTAGGACTGGGCGATATGGATCAAAACTCATATCCCAGTACGCCAAATGGCGATATACCATACATATATACATATATATATATATATAGGTTTTTTTTTTTTTTTAAATGTGCAGAGATACAACTCAGTGTCACAAGTAATCATCATCAACCTGTTTTATTAAGGTATGTGCCGAAATCCCTCCAAATTACAGAACCATTGTTTTTTTTTTTCTTAGGAACTAAAATTGAGCCTCTGGAAAAAAACAAAAACAGTGAAAATACTGACTGTCGGAAAGCTAAGCGGATTTATCGGAATGGCAGTATTGGCTCAGCTACTTTCTAAAATATATGGGTTTAACTCGTAATACCGATATACTGCCCAGCCCTACAACCTAGTAAATGACTGTGTATTTCAGACCACTGCTAAACTGCCTGCATGGTGCCTTTTAAAAGTTGTCATCACTCAAACTTTAAATACTGCAGCAACAATAATAAAGAGACATTCTCCAAACTTAGTGATTATTAAGAAAAGTCCTTTCAACATTTAAACCACAATGCGTGAGGGATAAAAGAGACTTCAATACCTCAACTAGATGATGAGAGGCCACATGTCCCTCAAATAAACGTTTTATAGCAGAAGAGTCCTTGAGCCATGGAATATGAGCAGTCTGCCACACATTTATTGAGGTTCATTGCTGCATTGTTGCTAGGTTGCCAGGGTTCACTGTCAAGTTCAAATGCAGGCTAAATGGTATCCAGATCATGGCTAATTGGCCACCAGGGCAGTTCCCCACCTCAGAGTGCTTTGATACACATACTGTAAGGCTTGTTTTTAACTGGTCACTCATGTTAACTATCACACTAATGCTGTTAGGGCTGTGGAAAATCATCTGTGGCTCTAATGGGTTTATTTTGGGCAGAGAGGGAGCCATTGTTCCTTTTTAACATGGAAACAAAGCTTAAATTGACTAGTCATTGCCTTTTTAACTGTAATCATTACTTAACCACTCTGACACATTTATAGCTGTCTTACCTAAAGATTTAATTGATTCCAGTGTGTAGTTAGAAGGTGGTTTGTAAGAGATTACCTAATTGTGGTGAACATGTAGAGACTGTAAAGTTTTAAATAGTATAGAACATTCAATGTTGATTTTACCATGGGAACTGAATTACTGTTGTTGGACTGGCCTGCTGCTGGGTAGCATGCATTGCAGTCCGTGGCTGTAACAGTAGAAGGCAGTAGAAGGTATAACAAAAAAAGTCTTTACTTGGCAAAAGTTCAATACAAAACAAAAATGCACTCACTATGAGGATCAAAAGTTCAGACAAAGAAAAGTGCTCACTTGGAGAATAAAATTAACAAACTTGACGAGACACAACAGTGGCCTGGAGGCTAGGAATCAGGCTTGTAACCGGAGGGTCGCCAGTTTGAACTGACTGACAGGTCAAGGACTGCCCTTGAGCAAGGCACATAACCCTTAAAAGTCCAGCAAAAAGCCTGTCCATGAGGTGGTTTGGAAAGTTAAGGTACAGTGTCATTATTAGGGATGGTTGGATATGCATTTCTCTTGTGGATCACACTAAAGTAAGTTGATTCATTTCTACTGTCGGGATAGTAGTGACTATCCTCAAATCATTGACAAGCTGTCAAGCTCACTAGCGTACAGTGCTATTTTGATTTCCTTATTTAGATGTAATTGCCACGAGGGGGTCTCTCTCTGTGTAGTCACTCCAAATAGCGAAGCCTGTCACCATTTTTGAAGGCTCAGCTTGCCCATTGCACTCCCCAGAAAAAAAAGTTAAATCAGATGTTTGGAAACAGGGTGCATTCTAAGCTGTTTCTGAACATGATTAAAGTGTGTTTTAGTGCCTTTTGAATTGTTTTAACTTAAGCAGGTTTATATTGTGAATAGCAATTATCTTGATAATCGTAACGTGGGCGAACACTTACAAAAACTGTTGGATACACTGCCAAGTCCAACCTCATAAATGGTTAGGGAGAGGACATGAGGCACGGTGACATTTTGACAAACAGTTAATTTGAAGCAGACTTATTATCATTTGACCAATACAGGATTTTTAAAGCTGGTATTGGTAGTAAGGAAATCAAAAAAATCTGATTGACTTTTGAAATATCATCTGAGGGTATTTCTTCATAAAATGCTTAACATAAACAATGTTGAGACAGATCCCTTGGTTTTTCTTAGTGTACTGTCATTTCGGAGGCTGTAGTGGTTAAATTGTGCAGTACAGAGAGATGTTTATAATATGTTGTCTGCCCAGTCTGTCAATGACGCGATACCAAAACTGGCAACTGAATGTAGCATTGGCAGCACTAAGTTAGTGTGTATAAAGTGTGTTGCCTTGTATTAATGGATGTGATATTGGAGAAGACTTTGACAATAATGCTATGACATAGGCAGGGGTTGTAGCCCATTTTACTTTTTTCTTTTTCACATAAACAGAAAGCTTGTGTTGTTTACCTTTGCCAAGGAGGTTATGTTGTTTGTTCAGTCTGTTTGCCTATGTGTTTATCTGTATCCTGGTGGGATGGAAATTTTATCATCTGTGTCAGTTTGTGGTATTTTGTTCTTTGAATCTTATGCGGTTTTTCCGTTGTATTTTCCAAATAATGAAACATTCCTTTGCATAATCAAACAATCTGGCCAAATAAAAATTTTATCACCAATTTCCATCAAAACTGTGAAAGTTTACAGCAAATCTATTTCCCAAGAATATTTCCATTGTGGTTTATCAGTGACAACACACCCTGTTCCAGTCATTATTACAGGCTAGTAGTGTTCAGGGCTGGGTAGAGGGGCATAAGGCCAGTGGAGAGGAGTTTGGAAATACATGTGTTCAGCAAGCTTAGTGACAGGAATACAACATTGTCTCACAAGTTGCTTGGAAAAATGACAGAGGCAGGAAAGGAGGGAGGGAAGGTGGAGTCAAAAAGTCTTAAATCTCTTGCGTAGAAGATGTACTGTTGCGCAACGTGGTTCTTTTTTTCTTCCCTAGTTCAGTAAATGATGACTAACTTTTTATACAGATATTTCTATGGAATATCCAAAAAGTATAAATCGGTTGAATGATTTTTGTGTTTGACGTAAAACAAATCTTGTCTGGTCTGGGCATGATGGCTATGATGATGATGATGATGATGATGATGATGATGATGATGATAATGATTTTGTCATTTGGTGAATGTGATGCCCTGTTTTGTAATCAAAAACTTTCAGCCGTCCACCTTCCATGATTTGCTGTAGACACATCGTACACACCCGCATATGTTTGGAGAGTTCAAGGCATTGGACAAATGAAAATCCATGAAAAGACCTTACTATTAGTTTTGGTTCAGTTTATACAACTCATGTGAACTTTAGATCACTAACACTAAACACAACAAACAGCACAAGAGTTCTACTTCAAATATGCTGAAATTACAACATAGGATTGCAATATACAAGCAACAACTGGGCTGGAAAATGAAGCCAACATGCATTTGCAACAAATTGCAGTTTCTTCACTGGCCACTTGTTTTCCAGCCTGGTTAAAAAAAAAAACAGTTTTAGTCTCTGTAGCTAATTACCCCATTCAGACAACTGTACAGGGGTTGAATTTTTATATAACTCACCCATTTAAATGATATTAAGGCTTAAAGTTGTGCCTAATTAAGGCCGCCATAGGTGGTGCATTTCAGCAACCAGGCTTTATTCGGCCCACCTCAGCTCACCATGCTCCACTGTGAAGGTTGTGGAGGGCCGGACCAATACTCCAAGACCAATTTCAGCGCTTTATAAAATGTAGTAAATTATCTGGCTTTGAGCTGCTACTGGTAAGAATACATGTAATGATAAGACTGCATTCATGTGGAGTAACTCAAATATAGCAGTAGAAAAGAGTAAAAACTCTAAACTTTATTTTATTCATTTTTAATATTTTAACTCTGTGTTTTATGTGGAACACATTTGTGCAGGTGTGTATGCACTGTGGTTGTATTGATTTCTAATTCCCGGGGAACCTCAAGCAGGGACTGCCAGCCTAAAGCCCTGGTCTGAGATATACTATCCCCCAGTAATAAGCTGCTCATTAAAAATATTTGAATACATGTAAAGCATTGAACAGACCCAGTACTTCTCAAATTTGGAAAAAAACTGCACTTTGTAGCCTTTTAATGTAAATTATTGCATTGATATAGACTTGTATGTAGCAAACATATAGTCCAAAGAACATGAAATACACTCTTAATATTCTACCATTAAAGTATGCAGCACATAAGAACAGTTATCTCTAATTGCACCTTTCTTTTTACTCACCTAATACTGGTATTCGTCTGCCCCTCTGCCCCCTTCTTTGTGCGTAATGTATCATTTGTCTGGTCTAGACTTGTCCAGTGATGCGTTCAGGCACTAAACATTTTGGGAGTTCCCCAGTGTTTTGCATCTTTCTAGGTCTGTTTGTGTAAATGTGCCCAAGACCTGGGGTTAGCCTCGATGGCCTCTATAGATACAGCATCAACATGTTTCCACTTATCCTTCCTACAGTACGTCGCTGTGTGGTACAGAGACGGGCTCTGTCTGGTTGCACTGGAAATTCCAGAAATGGCCTTTATTGCATTGTGCAGATTTGTTGTCATTAATTAGCTGAACTTCAACAGAGAATAATAAACATATTTTTTCAGCCATAGTCTGTTTTATCTTTTGTCATCTAAAAACTTTTTTGTAATTACCTTTTATTTAAATAAGAATATTTTGAAATGTGTTTATATATAGTAGTGATGTAAGTAATGAAAACTGGGATGTTACAGAAAGATATATATATATATATACAAAATAAAACAATAATGGAATTGTTGTTCTAGGTATTCACAGTAACAATTGTTAATTTTTTCATTTTTCATTTTTTTTTTTTTTTTTTTTTTTAGAAAATTAAGACTCCTTAGAGAAGTTACAGCCTTAGACAATGAGACATTGTTTGTAATTTAGGTATCAGGACAACTCCCATCAAGAAAATGTAGTGTAAAGCCAATCCAAGCACTGTTTGATCTTGGAAAAGGAAACATCCCCAACTTGACGTTACCCCTTGGTAATCCTGAATGCCAAGCATTGGTCAGTGCTTCCTATCTGCTGTTCCAGCTCGTCCCCTGTTACTCTTCTAACAATGGACCTCAGACGGCCCGTAAAGCAGGATTATGTCAACCTGGGCATAGTGTACCAACTGTTGCTCCTGCTTCCTTCCCGCTTTAGGGAATAATGCATTCCAGCTTTTATTAGAGTTTATTACTGGCAGGGCTCACTGACAGGTCTGGGAATGCTTTTAGTAGGCATGCTATTGTTTGCTACCAGAGATGGCTGGTGAAAAAGGAGTTTGGCAATTCCTAAACACCAGCTGATAGATGGGAGAAAACAAGAGACGCAAGTGCCAAGACTAAGATGGGACAATAGTATCAGCCTTCACAGAGGATTGGTGCTGAGCTTAAGCAGTTACTGAAGCACATTAAAAGTAGTCTGAAAAGTGCTATTTCTGTCAACAAGTTGTAGTGTGTTGGACACAAACCGCACAGATCACAGTAAAAAAAAACAAAAAAAACACTGGGCTGAGAATGCCAAGTGTCTTAAACACATGACAAGAGCAATTTAGCATGATCTTAGACTTGGCACTCTCCGGGGGCGAAACAGGGTGTGAGCCCACACTTGAATTAGAGACTAACAGAGATTAATTTAATACTTGGGAGTTTTTTAATGCCTCACACTTTCAAGTCTACAGCGATTTATTGGATCAGGTTGCCAGCATCTATAAAAATCACATTTAAGACGTAAAAACAAATATCTTCTCTTGGCCTATATAATTATCTTGCATTTTCAGATGCCAGTCCCTCTCCCATTGGCCTAAGATAAATATTGGATCGGAGATGGTACAGACGGATGGCACAGGAAGACATAATTCTGTCAACTTGGGTCTATTCAGTGTGAAGATGCCCAATTTAGGTGTACATTTTGTTCTTAAAGGAAAACACTGTTTCTGTTAAGTTCTTCCCTTATCCACAACATATTTACAATACTTTAGACGTACGGAAATTGTAGAAAAAGAGCAATCACTGTTTTGTGACAAATGTTAAAATGTCTATTAGTTTAATGCAATAGGTCACACATTTAAATAGAGTAGCTTTGTCTTTATTAAAACAATACTGCATTGGGCACATTAGTTGTTTTTAGCCATGCTATTAGCTTGTCAGTCCACAATATTAGTTCAAACAGCAGTGAAATTTTCTAAAGATATTTAAGGTCCCAAAAGGATATATTCTAATGACTGTGGTGATGCTTTGTCTGCTAACTATTGAATGATTTAATTGCCATGGAATTTGTGTAATATTGATGTTCCCACAGGATGAATGTGGTTTTGAGTTAAACAAAAAATGTCACTTTGTTGATCCTTTGGCATAAAATGATTTTAAAAAAATGGAGTTTGTTGACTACTTTGGCTTATATCTAAATACGTGCAGAGCTGATTGTGTTTGCATCAGCCTTAGCTGTCGACTTTGACAGACTATTTTCATTCAGTTATACATAAAAAGATGCACATTTAGCGAATTTCCGTTGCATTGGCTCACAGTGATTGTACTCTGGCATGTCATAAATAAAGTATAAATATGAAATATAACACTGTTAAAAATAGAATATTTATATTGCACCGAAGTGTAGCAGCAGAAAGTGTTTTGTACTTTGTGTTACGTGTGAATCATCAGAATAAAAATGACACTTTATTGATCCACGGGGGAAAATTGCTTTGCAATTGCTGCTGTATAACTATAGAATAGAAAGTAATTTTGTAAATAAATAAAGGTAAAAAAGCATACTACACAACTGTTATCATGCTAAAACACTAAAATAAGATGGTGAACATGCTAAATATTATACCTGTTAAACATCAGCATTGTTATTGTCAGCATGTTAGCATGCTGATGTCAGCATTTATCTCAAAGCATCGCTGTGCAGCCTCACAGACTGCGAGCATGGCTGTAGACTTGTATCGTCCATAACTGACTGTTTTCTAATTTAAGATATTTATTTTAACATAACTCATTATTGGCTAATTTCATAATAATTTTGCATAAGTGTTAAAAACGCTTCCCTTTTCATGTATCACTTGCTGACTTATGTGACTACATGACTACATTCTAGGGGTGGGCGATATTGCCCTAAACGATCATCACGATATTTCGGGGTATTTTTGCAATAATTATATTCTTGATGATATTACAAAATACTGAAAAATATATTGAAAATATGATTTATTTTTAGTCTGTATAAATAAATAAAAAACATTAAACAAAATAAAAATCAATCATAAATCTAAAATGTAGTGTGAAGTGGGCAGTCCGTGGCCTAGAGCAGTGGTTCCCAACCTTTTTCTTGGTATAAAAAAAATATACCGGTATCATCGTGAACGATACGATATGGCACACCCCTACTACATTTTTCATTTTGCCTTAACAACAAACTGTTTTCTTTATTTAAAATTTTCTTAAAGCTCAAAAAACAGTGAACTGCAGGTACTGTCTTTTTAGAAAAGGTGTAATTTGAGAAAAATGAATCAATAGGCAGAAATAACACGTATTGTCTTTTAAAATGCATAGTGTTCCATAATATTTATGTCTACTGTGCTATTTTGACTGTTTATAACCTTGGCTTGGACACACTGCCACATGAATACTTGCTTAATGGTAATCCAATATATTTTTAATATGCAGTTTTTAACGTAGATATTGAATCAAATCCTAATATCTTAAGGTAATACGATTAGACATTGCTTCCCATACAGACATGTGCTCTTTTCTAAAAAGGAAAGTATCAGTGATTTATGTATTAGAGGTGAGAGGTTTTATCATAAGCCAAGTTTAGGCTTAACCATTTGACACAGGTTTAACCAGTGTGTTTTGTCAAAATAATTGGATTATAAGGTCCAGATTGAAGCAGGGAGTTTTGTTGAGTTACCCCCTGTGGATAAAGCCCTAAGAAAGATGTTCCTTCTATGCAGTGATCTACAGGGCATGTAGATGGATTTTTTTTCCCCATTTCATTTCATCAAATGTTAAATCTCAGCCTCTCAAACAGCCTAGATTGCCACTGTTGCATCTTTTGTCTTTTTATGTATCAAATCTGTACATTTTCCGCAGGGCTTATCCTATTCATGAAAAAAACACATAGATTTGTTTTGGCACACACAGCCTTCAGCAGAGCGTATAAAATCAATTCAGTGAAGAGTCTGTACAGACTCACATGTCTACAAACAAACACACACACATTGCAACACACGGACATTGCTTTTTGGCTCAGTGCTTTTCACTCTCCTCTACATTTGACCAATGCTGTGCTGCAGCATACAAGTGCTACCTTGTTAAGTCAGAACATTCAGTACAAGACGAGACAAACCAGTGCAGTGTCCTGTTATTGGCTAAAAAATGTTTTTTTTTGTTTAGTAGGGATGGCAGTGTTGATCAGTGTCGGTCAGTCCACCACTGTGCTCCACGCTGAAACATATCAGCAACTACAGAGTGAAATGTAATTTTTTTTTAATCATTCTTGGTTCTGACCTAATCTAGTACCACCAAGAGGACATTTTTTGCTTTTAGTACAATGTCTTTACAGCTTTTGGATGGATTACTGAAGAATTCATTACGCAAATTCAAAGTTCCCAGCAGCAATTAGATAATATTCAACCACAGGTGTCCGCAACCTCAGCACGGGTGCCACGTTTGGCACATGGTGGCTTAATCAATGGCACGCTAGCAATAACTGTGCAAGACAGTTTAATCTGCATGCCAAATGACCTCTCGGATAAGGATGGCAGTGTTCTTTCATGGGGCTCACATTTCTTTGTTGCACACAATTTTTTTTTTTTACATTTGATGCTTTGCAACATTTTGTAAATAAGTGAATGTCATTTAAAGCAGTACACTGAAATGGGAAGTGTGCATTTAATTTACAAAAACAGCAGGTTAAAAAAAAAGTTTGTTAAGTTATTTCTGATGAACAAGATTGCTTGAAGGTTGGTAAAATATTAATGATTTTTTACTCTGATATGATGTTATCAGAACTTTTTACGACCTTCAAAAGTACCAGATGGACTCATTGCCCGTACGTTCTTGGTCAAAACGCAGCTTTACACCGCTTAAAATCAAGAATCCCTCTTGACCCCCTTGGGCGACCCCTCATGGGAGTTGGGACCCTCAGGTTAGGAACCAGTGGCCTACGGATGGAATAAATAGGCGAAATAAAACAACAGATGTTGGAGATTTAAATTTTGATGCAGTGTCATAATTAAATTTAATGTTAACATGTTGCTACGGCACTTTGATTAACAAGAAAATGTAAAAATGGCACCAAATATCAAAAAGGGTCCATTATGTTGGGCCATTGTCCATTAGTGATGGCTGACATACATCAAACCCTGAACCCAGCATCTTGATTTAAGAATAAAATATTTGCATATATTTTAAATATTTCAAATTTGAACACATCACAGTTTAATTATTTAAAATGATAATACCTTTATTTTGGGTATTACCCTTATGACCCTTATGACAGACCACACCTTCCCTAAAACAATATCATTGTCCATATGGTCATATGCCAGTTCGTTAGACATCTCCCAACCAAAGTGAACCTAGCCCTCTTTCAGTAACACCCTGCTCTACTTGGGATTGGCCCATTACTAGCTCAGCTTCTGTCATTGGCCAGAGAACAGCTAAGGTTAACTGCTGAGCTTGAGGAAACCGTCACTGTAATTACTGTGGGAGTGCTTCTCCTGTGTTTATCCTGTCCGAACATACGGGGACATTTCTTGTTCCTGTGCTTTTTCTGAACAACAGTTGTGAAAACAGTCCCAGGTATGTGCAACACAACTGTACCACTTAAACAGTAATAAAGTTGTACTGCAGCTCTCCTCGGGTATTTTATTATTAAAGTTCAGCTTTGTTTACAGTTTCATTATTACCGACCAATGAAATGAAATGAATGTTATCACTGGCCTTGTCCTACTTGCCTGAGTTCTACAGCTTTTTTCTTTCCTTCCCCCTCTCTCACTACTGATCTCTCCTTCCTGCCTCTCCTCCTCCTCCTCCTCCTCAGTGGAGTTTCACTGATATTCAGTGTCACAATCCTGACACAGCACTTCCTCAGTCTCTCCTCAGTTTCAGCTCGCTCCTGCCCCGGAGCGCTGACTGCCTCTTTTGGACAATGCCCATCCTTGTTTGCATCGCCCCCTCGTTTCGGGAATCCCGGCATTGCTGGTAACCACTGGTGGATCAGGACGATGAGGTCACTGTCTCTGTTTAGCCTAGCCTTGCCGTTGCCCACCCCCCCACCTCTCCCATGGCATGCCGCTCCAAAACAATGGAAGCTTTCTCCATTGGGCGCAATATGGGCTGCCAGACAGACAGACAGGCAGACAGGCTAACAAAGAGACAGACAGGGAGACGTGCTAATACAAGTCAAAGACATCCTGCTTTTGACTCTACACCTTCATGTAACGTGTTTTAATGGTTGCAGTGTTTCCAACACCTATAAATCGTCCCTCCCACTCTGTAAACAACCAATTGGCTCTTTATTCCAATGTGCTCATCATTTATGTTGACTTTAGTTTGCTTGAATGCTACAGCAAGGCATGGGGAGACACAGTTGTGAACTTTCATTACACATTTACTTTGGCCTTGTAGTAATGTCATCAGGTTGCACACTTGCTGTAAGTAGTATTTCACTTTCAGAATGAGTTAGGAATCACTTTCACTTAGAACTGGAGGGGATGCACAGACCTACATCATGCTCTCAAACTGTGTAAGCTAGTTGCTGCATCCTCTTCGCATCAAGTCTGTCTCCAATATGAAGTGTCCCAAATCATGTCTGTGTGAAAAATAAGTGATTGTGTGAGAACTAGAATTGACAAGTGATATTTTCTTATGGCAGTATAAGTAATTAACACCTTAACATTAGGTCCCCTTTTAAAGAGAATTAAGTGTAGGGGACAGTTTTATTTAGGGGGAGATAGCAGGTCAACAGAAAATACCACAAAGAGGTGGTGTACATCATCTGAGAGGTGAAAACCCGAAGATTAATTTGAGATGCAGCTGAGCACTGTGTCAGTTTGTTCTAGTCCTTAATCAGTATTAAAAAAATGTTTTTAAAAAATTATTGAATTGAATAGCCGGGCTTGGAACATTTTGATGGTAATATGTCATATTATAATTATATATGAAGGCCATTCCAGTGCTCAATTATGTCTAATAAGTTGGTGCAAAAACTTATTTGGGTTGACACCATTTGTTCCACAGATTACATTTTAGCATTTTATTTAGCCGGGCATTGGTGAAAATGGTCAGAAGTCTCTTAAATATATCTTTTAAAAATCCATTACATGATTTGGTATCAAAAACTTCTGACTATTTGTAGATTTCTGCAGAAATTTTATGTTATTTTTTTGGAGATTGGATGGCAAGCATTTCTGTTTAGGGAACTGTTGAGAAAACCCCTTATTGTTAATATACCTAGGGAAGCCATACACAATCTGATGGTCTTTAGATTATGGTTGTAAAATTTCATGAGGCTGAGATTATCCTAAAGGTCACAACAGGTCATTTTGTGCAGTGAAGTCAAGTTTAAAAAAAATGCTTATGGAATGACATGGCTTCTATGGGGTTAGGGTCATCCACTTAAATAAAATTGCGCTCATTGAATTCACAAGTCTCAGTTTGCTAGTTATACCCAGTTTATGCAATTTCAAGACTGTTAAGGGACCCCAGTATGCAAAAATATTCAAATACAATAGGCAAAAAAACCCCCACATTCATGCTGCAAGAGAAAAACTGCATGAGATAAGCATAACGTGGGCATGTCTGTAAAGGAAGGGGAGAACCCGTTTTCATTCAGATATCATGAGGTCAGATTTATTTCAACCTCTTCCTGAGTCCTCTACACACTGAAAGAAAACAATCTGCAGAAAGTTCAGACAGCCATCTGACACTAAGGGGTTAACAAGCACAGTCATTTCAAAGTCCAAACACTGCAATAAACTCATTAAGCCATTTTTGTTTTTGCTTTGGTCTTGAATTGCGTGCTGTACTTCTCCATTCTAAAGCTATCACAGCATTCATTCCCAAGAGCTCAGTCATCCATTTGTCTTTATTAGTACTGACATGTTTCCTGCAATTTATTTTCGCACAGTGATGTTCACATTAATCATGAGCATTTTATTCCTTGCGCATCAATGGACAGGTTCCCCTTCAGAGAGGAAAAACTTCTTGTTTGGTAGAGAGTCACATTTGGCTGCCTCTGCTTACTCATACGTGGCAGGTGGTTGCATATGATTGTGGTTTTGTCCTGGAAATTTGCATATTGCTTCCTGGCCTCGGTCGGTCGGTCGAGTGCTGTTGGTGATTGCTGAAATTGAGATTAGTGGGAGGGAAAGTCTGTGTGCACCACTTAAATATTCATCATAGACTAAATAATACGCTCAAATATTTTGAGCTTTGCTAAATTATTACACCAAAATAGAATTCTGTACATAAATTGTCAAAGTGTGATATACACCCCCGCGCTACAAACTGCATCCTTCAGTGCATCCCTGCATCCATCAGTATGGTAACAGGGGTCAGAAAAGTTTCTGATAGAAGAAGTCAGGCTCAGTACTTTTCCATATTAATCTAAATCTCTGTGGAAACAGGACATCCTGTTGCACAACCCTTTCCTCTTGATCTGGTAATGGGAAGTACCGTTTGTCAGGATTAGGCCATTACTGTGACATTTGTTTTCTTCCAGGCATAATCCTTTTCCCTCCTTACCACAACTATCAGTCCTGCGACTTTAGCACATGTTCAACCCACTACTTTTTTCCCCCCAGTGTCATTCAGAATCTTAATTAGCTGTTCAAATTGATCGGTTATTTTCAGATTGTCATCTAGCCAAATGTTTGCCAGGGAAATTAGTCTTCATTTGACTGTATCGTTCTTTCTAATAGTGGAAAGAAAAGAGTTCACTACAAATGTTCCCTTCAGTTGGTTAGTGTGTTTTATCAAGATGCTGCCATTAGATGACACTGAAAAATTTCATTAGGGCTGCACATCATTGGAAAAATTATTATCGTGATATATGGGGTATATATCTATATATCGGTTGACTGATGTTATTGGCTGATATTGTCCTATCAAAGGCCTATCAGTATTTGTATATGCTGTCTGATGTGTACCGTTATGAAAAACGTTTTTTACACAATATATAATGCAGAAAATGTCTCTTGGCGTGTTCTAGAAACCGTGTCAGCTATAAGATTATATATATATATATATATATTTTTTTTTTTAAATAGTCAGCAGGTGACTGAAACTGAACAGTAATGATGTGTATTTATTTTATTCCTATTTATTCTTTATTTACTCAGTTGCCATTTATAGAATCGGCCGACAGTGTAATGTGTTGTTAATATAATATATAACCGTATTAAATTATATTTAATGAACTTTTATGTATGGGAAAGTAGCCCTCTGGATGCCTATACAGAGTGGTGAAAAATTGGTGCACATCTATATAAAAGATGTCTTTTTTTGTCGGTTATTGATCAATTTTAAAATCTTTTAAAATCAGCATCAGCATCTGTCTAAAAATCCCATATCGCTCACACTCTAGAAATGATGTAGTTTATTGTACTGGCCGGCACAAATTACATCATTTTATCCATATAATGCATGCATGTCACAATCAGAGGAAATGTCCATGTTATATCATACAACTTATGTGGCTTTCTTGCCAAATATCTTACATCATTTAATAAGGATTAGATGCTAAATAGCTCTAGTCCTCTCAGTTCATTTGCTTGCGATTATTATAATAACTGTGTATTGATGTGACATTCTAACACGTTGTTAACATGTTTAAAAAAAGGATAAATGGCATGTCTTCTGTCTTTTCTCTGGTGTCTACCTCAGCACCTGGTCCAGTGGGATGCTGGAGACCCGGAGTGTTTGCTCCAGCTGGTGAAGGAGCTCATCCAGCAGTACCATCACTACCAATGCCAGCGTCTGCGTGAAAGCTCCAGGCTGCTCTTTGAGTATGATAGCCTGCTGGAGGATCCCAACTATGGCCGCAACATGGAGATTTATGCCGGACGCAAAAACAGCTGGGTAGGCAACTGTCTGTTTGTGATGTCCTACATTTTTATAAAACCATAGGTGTGTGTTGGTGTAAGAGCTAAAATAGCTAAAAGATAGTTTTACTGTGGAAACACTGTTTAGAACATAAATCCTAGTGATTGTTTAAGGTTGAAATGAGATGTAATGATATCAGTAAGGTTTGACTTTCCCACTATTAAAAAAATACTATTTATAGATTCCAGTTCTTTCACAAAATTGCACTCAATTTAGCATGCAGGCCCTAGAAGAAATGTTCTTGGAAAATACCAGACTGCTGTTTTAATGTACAAAAGAACTATTGTCAGACAAGTCAGAATCATGTGTTTTTGATTTTGGACATTTATTTTGACCACTCACAATACTCTGCCCCATGGCACATGATTTACACAGACACACAGATGCCAGCTTGATGGCATAATCCAATTTATGTGTCCACTGTATTGTACAGTACAATTCAATTATTGGGTTTGGAACATCGTCCTGCATGATTTTTCCTATTTATAGAAAGCAGACCTGAGGGCTGAGCGATAAAACCCAAATCTACTCTCTTCTAATGAGTCTTTACATATCTCAATAATTATATGAATCACGATATAGCATGTTTTATGCTAATGTAATAAATAAATAGTCTCTATTAAATTACCACATGGTAAAGCCATTTTTGCATACCCTATATTAGCATATGAGTGTTTATGGTTTGCTCCCACATGCAACGAATACATACTGATAAAAACACAATTTTGCTGCTGGTTTTCCAGACATAGCGATATTTTTTGTTGTTTGTTTTTTTTCAAAATTTTAACAATAAATATGATTTTATTGCCCATGCCTCATGCCGTCTGAAAGCTGGGAAGATGAATTTCAGATGCAGCTTAGCACTGTGTCAATTAGTCATAGATCTGTATTAACAATTAGCTAATTAATGAATTCATTCATTCAATAAATTCATTAAGTTAAATAAATTGAAAGTATTTAATTTTTTAATTGGAAAAGTGTATAAAGGTTTACAAAATTATGATGGCAGTATATGAAGGCAATTCACATGCTCAATTATGTCTCAAGTTGCTGCAGCAATTTTGGGGTTAATACTATTTGTTACACAGATTTGATGCCATATTTTCCATTTATTACCATTCGAGAATGGATAAAAAAAATTCAAAAAACCCTCCCAAATACTGACCTGATGCTGCTGTATGGTTTGCTGTACAGAACCATCTGAGAAGCCGTCATTAGAAACTGTTTGGGCAAGGGCAAATGATTGGCTGAACCATCTGTCAATCAATGTCTCCATCACCATTGTTGTTTTGAATGTCGCTTGGTGTCAGCGGTCGTTACACACACCTAAACCACGCCTGTCCTGCCAGTAGCCACAGCATGCTGATTGGCTGAACAACAGGCTGTTCAGACACAAACGCATTACTTGAAGCCTGAAAAGATCGATTCGCGATCTTGTCATCCTGTTTCAAGCTGCCATGCAAGGTAACTAAAATACCATATTAAGACCTTGAGGAACACCATAGGGAAAGCCATGCTGGGATTTGACCAAAAACCTTCTGATGTTTGTTGATATCTGCTTCCAAAACAAAGGTATTGTATTGGCCCAGATATTTGGATTTTTCAAACAGCCCTATGGTTTGTTATAATGATTCTCTCTGCAGACTTTACATTTCCATATGTTTTACCTCTATTTCTTGTTCTGCAGACGGGAGAGTTTTCAGCTCGCTTCCTTCTCAAACTCCCTGTGGACTTCAGCAACATCCCCGTCTATCTCCTAAAGGTAATTAACCACCGTACCCCATACACAAGGAACCCACCTGCATCTCTTTATGTCCACACATACATATGGCAGCACCTGCCCACAGAGCTGCAGACTCATTATTCTCAAAGTAGATTCATCATGAAATGAGCTTCCTTTACATATGACCGCTCTTCTGTTTACATTCTCTACTTTTCATTTGTTTACATGTATGTGTTTTCCATAAGTTTTCTTTTTTATGTGTGCAAAGATAATAGCCGGGTTTATTTAAATGAACTGCAATGCATGTGAGTGTGTGTGTCATGTGTGTGTGTGTGTGTGTGTGTATGTGCGTGTATGCAGACTCCGGTCTTGGGGGCTGTGAGTTGACTAATCAGCAAGCCGTCACTCTCGATCTGCTCTGAGCCGCGTGGTGTCTGGAGGCAGCTTAGCCCGAACACTCCCTCTCTCTCTCCGTCTCTCTCTCTCTCTCTCTCTCTCTCTCTCTCTGTCTCTCTCTCTCTCTCTCTCTCTCTCTCTCTCTCTCTCTCTCTCTCTCTCTCTCTCTCTCTCTCTCTCTCTCTCTCTCTCTCTCTCATCAGTGATTGCCTTTACCCCTCGCTCACTCTCTCTCTCCCTTATCTCCAGTTGTCTTTTCACTCTCTGTCGCTCCCCCCATCTTGGACTGCCTGCATGCTGGAGGCCCTGGGTCTCTGGCCTTTTCCAGCCTGGCCTCTGTTTATGAAGGAAAATGATGGTAAACATAAGGGAAACAGCAACCATCATCAGCCTCACATCAGCCTCTGTCCCCATGTTTCTCCGACCCGGAGCACCGAGACTCGTCTCTCTCTCTCTCGGCTTCGAGTGGACTCATCCAATGTCCAAGTTATATCTTACAGCCGCATAGCTGTTTGTGATGGGTTTTTTAATTTATTTTTTTACCTGTGTGTCTTGAGGCAGGAAAGTTTTCCGTCTCAGCCCGGAGAGGAGCTCTATTGGTGACATTTTTTTCAAACAAGCATGCTGTTTCTTGCTGGAGGTTTCTATGCAAAGGCTTTGAAAAGTGAGGCAGACACACTGACACCTTTAACCAGTGGGAGGTGAAGGCAGTGTAGCCATTGACACAATGTTGTCAAAGAAGAACTCTCTGTAATATTTAGTGATTTTTATTAGAGACGAAGTCTTGGATATGGATGTACATTTCTGTCACCCTAATCATATCATGTTTTTGCTTCACACACACACACACACACACACACCACACACACACACACACACACACACTGACAGTATTATGCTGTATTTGGCAGCTTGGTATACATAGTATCACCATGGGAGCACTTGAAGACTAAGAAAGAGTATCGACTCGCAGAGAGGAAAGTAATGAACATCAGCCCACACCTTGTCCTCCTACGCATTACAGAGGAACGGGATTATACAGCATATAGGCTGGACTCTAAGAACACAAATGTACTGTACGCCAAACCGATGACCTGAATTTTCAGTTTGACAGTTGTCATGCAATTAGATCTGTCAGTGGCAATGCTGTCTGAAGTCGGTTCATTTTGTGCACAGCACATTGCTGCACTGCATATAATTCCTTGTAGAGCAGCTGAAGTGCAATTAATCCACTCCTACAGTACTCCCCGGCTGAGCAGACAAATATACCCTATATATTCACAGTTAAGGAACATTGCAACCACAAGTTTGTTAAATCGAAAATCATTCGTGAATGCTGCGGCTCCATTTTAATGATGGGATCTTGTGTAAAACGTTGAGCACATGCCTTGCCTTACCAGTTATCCTCGGCCTGTGGTTCAATGTCGGAACCATCCAAGAATGAATATCTGAATTGATTAACTTGAAGGTTTTTTTAGCTCTTTGCTGATGTTGAAATACTGTCCTCAAAAGCCACTACCTCGAACAGAACATTGTAAGAAAGAACATATCTGACGCAGAAATATGTGTTGTATGAATTATTAAACAGACGGAACAGGCTGGACCTGCAGTTTGGGTAATTTGTGGTACTTTTCTCTCCTCATTGTATGTGCATTTAATAAAGGATTGTGAAAATAATAGAAGGATGAATGTTAATAGTGGTTTATTACATAATCAACAGCTAGAATTACTGAGGTCACATCATTTGTAGAGCTGCTGACCCCCCTCTGACCCCCCTTACTAGATCTCAGCTGATATATGACTGTCTTTAGGAGCCTGTAGCAGGTTCTTGTTTGAACGTAGATCATGTATAGAAATCAAACATTTTTGATGCATCAATAGTCTTTTTACAATCGCACCATAGCCCTCTGAATCATATTTGTGAGTTGCCTTGAGATTCACAGCTCTAGTCATTTGTGACACTCTCCTATTTTTTTTTATTTTTTTACCTGCACCATTTAGGGTATTTGTCCTTTTTTTTCCGCTGTAACACCACAGCAACAGCCAGATCCAACGGAAAGAAATCCAACATCTATCTAGACGGCTCTCTCCCAGGGGTGTAAGGATCTGGCCAGTTTGATTTACTCGATACCAGGACTGTATATATATTGTATTGGTCATTTATATTTTTCAATATCGTTTCTGTTGCTGTTGAAAAAGTAGCAAAGTCAATATTTACATCACTTGGACGACACTTTATGTTTTCACTTACAGTCATGGAAAAGAAATATTAGACCACCCTTGTTTTCGCCTTGCTTTGTTGTTCATTTTAATGCCTGGTTCAACTAAAGGTACATTTGTTTGGACAAATATAATGATAACAACAAAAATAGCTCATAAGAGTTTAATTTAAGAGCTTATATCTAGACATTTTCCATGGTTTTCTTGAAAGTGATTTCAGTTACTATCAAGA
Source organism: Centropristis striata (assembly GCF_030273125.1). Lineage (NCBI taxonomy): Eukaryota > Metazoa > Chordata > Actinopteri > Perciformes > Serranidae > Centropristis > Centropristis striata. The sequence goes on from NC_081532.1 coordinate 20,357,520, forward strand.
AAACCATGGAAAATGGCTAGATATCAGCTCTTAAATTAAACTCTTATGAGCTATTTTTGTTGTTATCATGATATTTGTCTAAACAAATGTACCTTTAGTTGTACCAGGCATTAAAATGAATAAGAAATTGAAGAAAATAATGGTCTAACCTTTTCCATGACTGTAGGAGCAAAGCGGCAGTGAGGCCGTGCTGGAGCAGAGTTACCATGTTGAAATTTCATCCATCCCTCCATTTTTCACTAACAGCTTAACTGGGGTCGCTGGGGAGCTGAAGCTGATCCCAGCTGACATTGGGCGAGAGGCAGGGTACACCCTGGACAGGTCTCCAGACTATCACAGGGCAGACACATAGAGACAGACAGCCATGCATGCTCTCATTCACTCTTATGGGCAAATAAGAATCACCAATTAAACATAAGCTGCATGTCCTTGGACTGTGGGAGGAACCACCCGCTATACCTCAGCTCTAATTAAAGAAAAGTCTGTTATATTTTGAATGACATGTTTTGGTGATAATGTGAACAAAATGTATAGTTACTAAAATGTATAAAATGATGTGCACTGCTGAAATGTTTCATGCAATACCATAAATATGCATGTAAGCCTTGCAATGCAATACAATGGAATCTGGCAAGGTGTTCCTAGATCATTTCACTGCTTGCAGGCCTTAACATTATTTTAACACAGGGCTGTTTTCAGTCAGAACACCCACTAAGTCCTCAAAATGCATTACAGCCTATTTCATAGCTGGTCTTTCTTTACAAAAACAGTCAACAGACCGCATCAAAAAGGTGATGCTGTTCAGACAGAATATCAGCCATCAGCCAGGTACTGTAGGTAGAGGTCAGACTGTTGACCCTAATTTGAATCAACCTCCTCATCAAATCCATGGATGTCCTTGCTTGAGGAGGGAAGGTTTGGCACTGAAGCGGAAATCTGTTCAGACACAGGCTACTCTGCGCTGCTAGTGAATGCCGAGATGTTGCTGGTGGGCGCAGAGCTGTGGAGGACGACTGTTACCTGGAGCGAAGCATCCGCGTGGTCTGAGCTCACCACTGTGGACATGTTTACCTTCCTGCATGCACTGCCCAGCCTCGGGGAGAGGGGAGGAATGCAAGTTTATTTTTTATTTTTATATTTTTTTTAAAGGGGGCAGCCCGTCATAGTCAAAATGAAAGAGTGGGAAGGACACTGAGAGCGGAGATGAAGGGAGGATAGTGAAATGCACACAGACGGATGTTGGCAGTTTTCTTCCTCTTTTAAAGGGCATGTGGTCCTCTTGGGCACAGTTTTAGTGTCTCATCCTTTGATTGTACCTTGACCTCTGGGTTGTCACCCATCTCAAGCTGCTTTTACTCATACCTTCTCATGTAGCATTGGCCCTTGACCTCCCACTGTATAGGATATTTCTTCATATCGGTCCTTAAACGTGGTTGCGCTACAGTATGTCTCATTTGTTCCGGTCTACTCAGCACATTTATTCTGGAAGGTTACATGACATAAAGGAAATATAGAACATATTCAGGCCTAGATGATTTATGTTACTTGCTACTAATTGTACTATACATTTCTTATCTTGTTCCATGTTATTCCGGGATTCTCCAAATTCTCAGGGACCCTTGAAAATATCAACTAACATCTGATATCATATGTGGACTTTTTGCATCTCATGGTGTTGTCTTTCCGTCTATCCTCCCTCTGTAGAGTATGCATATATGCAGCGGCGACATGCCTCTAAATGTCCACACTGATCAGCATGGAGTGACGCCACATTCGTGACTGAGCCCTCTGCTCGCGCTTCACTTGAGCTTTGTTTCCCCCACAAGCACTGGCCCATGTCACCCGCTCCAGAGCTGTGTGTGTGTGTGTGTTTGTGTGTGTGTTTGTGTGTGTGTGTGTGTGTGTGTGTGTGTGTGTGTGTGTGTGTCTGTCTGTCTGTGTGTGTGTGTCTGTGTGTGTCTGTGTGTGTGTGTCAAGCAGGTGTGATTTATCTAATCAAATGTTTAAGGTGACCATGCATTTGCTTTTGATTGCAAAAACTGAAAATATGATTCTTCTTAATATAATTCTATTTTTTTGTCCCTATACTTTGAGTAATAACATATTGTGCAGTTATACTTCAGCTTAATAAATCAAATGTGACATAAAAAGTATTAAAGCTTTATTAAATTAAGTATTGCTTGTTAGGTCTATGTTGCACATTTATCTATTATCTTATCCATCTATCCATCTATCCATCCATCCATCCATCAATGCAAGAGGTGTGGATGTGTGTCTAAGGCATATCTCTTGTCAGACTGACCTAAGATTTCGTATGTGGCTTGCACATGGCACGAAGGTGTGCATCCTCCATTTTGAAGATTTTTTAAATTAATTTTTCAAAATATATATATATGACGAAGTACGTTTCCGATCGGACGCCTTTTAGGGGAGCTCCGCCCCCATTGTGTGATAGGCCTACACCTGGACACAATTCGCTCTGGATTTCCACACCTGACTCATCTCATCTGTTGGTCTATTTAACCTACCTATCTTTCAGAGTTTTAAAGTGCGCTACAAGGTTAAATTTTCCAATAATATTCAAATAATATACAGCGAATATCAATGTTCAGTGTGTATGTGCTGGATGGTGTGCGAATACATACTTCCCTCAGGCACTGCACTAGTTTGAGTAAATACACCAACCAACATGTAACATTGTATGGTTTCAGTTTTCTGACTGTTGTTTAGAAATCACTATTGCAACAAATATGTATTCTATCATTGTCAGTAACGGCTAATCTAAACTTGCACCTGACTTGGCTGACTATGGGTGCAACATATCAGATAAAAAAATGTATTTATTTTCAGGTACATGTTTCGGTTTTTTGGACATAATTGATTGCCAGGTTCCAAAGGCATTCATTACTATTTAACTCTGACATAACATTATTTAAAAATATTCCTGTAGACCTTGAAGATTCCATGTAGTAATGAACAGAATTGCATGAACTGCAGAGCACCCATTTATCTAACTAAATTCTAAGACAATAAATCTCTGCTGTGCTGCTCTCTTTCGCACCACAAATAAATCCAAGGAAGCGGATCCTCTCCCGGACCTAATAAACAAAGATCTTCTGCCTTATCGGTATAAATCCTTTTAAAGCCCACATGTGAAGTGCTGCTGATGTTAAAGCAGTAAAGAGCACTTATTGTTAACAAGTTCTGATTGCCCCTCTGATCGTCTTAGCCGATGTTTTTCTTTTACACTTGAAGCACTTGAACTCTGTGTGCTTTATTGGATGCTGCTGCTTCAGGTTAGTTTGTACTATTTCCCATCACTGTTGGCACGCATTTTTAGCAAAATTAAAGGAATTTGGGCATTTTGGCAAATGTTTTCTGGCGGGGAGTTGGGTGGAAAGATCAACACTACTCTCTGTCTGACCGTAAAATAAAAGGCTACAGGCAGCAGCCGCTTAACTTAGCTTTAGCACAAAGATTGTAAACAGGGTGAAAAAGCTCTGAGCTGTTGCCAGACATCCAGGAAGTTACAGTGCTGCACCCAGCCAAGAAACAGCCCAGCACACAACTCCCTTGAAAATGCAAAATTGTAGTTTCACACTTCTGGTTTTATTAAACATTTGAGATGTTAATTAGTCAGGCTAGTTTTTTCCCTGTCTTTGTGCTAAGCTAAGCTAACCAGCTGCTGGCTGTAGGTGCATGTTAAACACCAATCTTCTCATCTAAAGCTCCGCCAGAAAGCAAATAAACACATTTCCCAAATAACAGATTTGTATTTGTACATGTCATTTATTAACCTTTTTGTATGTCAAGCTGTCCCCAGTGCCCAGCAACCAGTATCCCACTCCCACAGGTCAATTTAGCTTCCCTCAGAGCTGACCTGAGGGAGGTTTGCATGGAGCCCTGGGCATTCCTCTATCCTGGTTTTGTCTGTACAAACTGTGCATGCTTCAACAAGAGCACTTACATCTAATTATTTTTACTCTAATTATTTTGGGTCGTGCATCCTCGCCCCCTCCCCCCTCCAAACGCACACACACACACACGCACACACACACACACACACACACACACACACACACACACACACATACACACACACACTTTAACCTTCGGAGCTCCACATGCGGCAGCTGACAGGGGAGGGTCAGGGTGAAGCAGAGCCTTGGGCTCTCGCTCTGTCTTTTCATTTGTGGTGCCAGCGTCACTGACTTGATTATTTCTGTACTGCCTTTTCATTTCCTGTCTTGTTTTTTATTATTTTATACAAAAATCAACTCTTAAACTAGCCTTAAGCAAATATGGTATTTCCAAAGATTTTTTTTTTTTTGATAAATGTAAAATTTTAAATAAAAAAATTTAATCAGAAATTGGAATAAAATAACTTTCATGTTTGCACATTATTATTGTGATAATAATTAGATATGATTCAAAGTGAGGTCGTGTGGGTCCTGGCTTTTCTCATTTCAATAACATTTCTGCTCCGACTATTTACAGAGCTACAAATCAGCCTGAGTAAACAGCTCACAGAGGGGGAGTAGACGTGAAAAATTCCTCCTAATGATTCTCTATTAACGTGTTCCAGGAACTCCTCAGGGCTGTGTTTAACAATGGCACTGTCTCCCACCTCAGGAGCAGGAGGGTGAGAGCGCAGCGTTGTCTCCCCCCAAGGGGCACAGTGGAGGAGTTGAGGACAGATTAAAGGCTACTGCTGAGGTTGGGGCAAGAATGTCACAATCTCACTGCATATGCACTCTTAACATAAGAGTCCTCATCATTGTCAAGGCACATGACAACAAGCAGACTTTTCTTTTTTAATTTACAGTACAATGAATGCATGGGATAATGGTGCCAGTCGAATCCAACCTGGAACTGAACAAATTGAGGAAAATGATTAGCATTAGAATTAGCATTTTAGCAATTTTCTGATCAATATTATGATTACAATTTAAGTTCTGAGTACTTTATTTATTTCTGCAAGAATGAAATCAGATCAAATAATTAGATTAGGATTATAAGGTTTTTATCAGACTGATACTGATACTGATGAAGACATTTTTTTTTTTAAATCTGAAAAGAGGTTTTTTATGTGGATTATGATTACATAATTACATTGCAAAGGTTCTCAGACGGCAACTTTGTCAGAAGTGTCAGAAACTAAAGAACCCCAATAAACATTGTTTATATTTCATTAATAACTCTATCACTAACCATTCAATCAATATTTAGTGCAATGGTGTTCTTTACCTCTCAAAGATCATGGTTCAATGAGGATAATTCACTAGTTTTTAATTAAAAAAATGTTAAAACTTTTTTTTAATGTACATTTGAAATACCTACATATAAAATAGAATGGTTTTACATGACATTTAATTTATTTTATTTTCCATTTTTAATTTTTTTTTCTTCTTATGAAAAAATACTTTCAACTTTTATTTTTTAACTGTGAAATGGGTCAATTTGACCCACAACATAAGAGGAGGGTTAAACAAAAAAAGAACTTTATTCAAGAATATTTAACATTGCTATAGACTATAGAATGTATTCCTTTGTCGGACAATTCTTGAAAAAAAAGTAAAAGAAAAAATAATGCTAATACATTTCTAAATCACTTCTCTCTGTAAAAAAGTTTTCAGATCTGCACATATTGGACAAAATGTATGCGGTAACAATAGATGGAAATCTGTCTTTGATAGGCGAATATAGCTTATATTTTTGGTCAACCAGGATATCGGTCAAGCTCTAGAAATAATGAAGTTGCTTGTTGTTGAAGATCTTTCAGGGATATTTAAAAAAATAATAATAATAACATCAGAGTATTGTCAATTTCTTCTTACACATGCAATGTTTTTAATAGAAACAAATGAACAATTAGCCTCACATTTATTAGGATATTAATCAATAATATTCACATTATGGGATCAAAAATGGCATTGTATTTATTGATGGCAGCTTTGTTGGTGACTCATGGTAATAATGACTGCTGGTAATCAGACTGATGACCTGGAGAGACAGCTCTGCTAGTGTTAATTTCACAAACTGACAGGATGAGCTGCATCACTGTCCCAAGGAAACTGTGCTTCTTGAGTTTCATAAACTGCACCTTAATATAAAAATTGTTATAACAACAGTTGTTTACATTGCTAAGTTGCTCAAGGGCATTCAGCCATCCAGAGTTAAAAATGTAATTTGAATGATTAACCTCTTATCAAAGCTGCTGCCTCTCTACACTGGCTTTCTTTCTGCATTATTCCAAAAATGGAAAGCATCCCCATAACCTATAGCCTGTTCCAGAATGTTCTTACCATTCTGGTGTTAAATGGGTTATGGAGGGATCAAACAGGAAGTGAAACATATAGCATGAGGTCAGCTTTTGATTAATTCAGGGGGGCGTTTATGTAGGCGTTGTTTATTCTAATCAATAGATTACAGCACCCACTCGTCACCTCTGTGTATGTTTTTATTGGCTCATATTTAGTGTCTCAAAGTGAGGTTTTAAAATAGATCAGGAACATTAACAGTCAGTCAGAACCAAGTAATGAACTGATTTACAGTGAATGATGAGCTGCTATTAGAGCAGTAATCTGTGTTGATGTTGAACAATGATGTTGATGAATGTTGGTCATCAAGTTCGAATTAACTAATAATACATTAAACTGATATGGGAAATAATATATTTTTCCTTTAAGATTTATGAAGCTCATCAAAATGAATTTTAATTCATGCACTGAAATAGTTGATGCGTTGCTTTATTGTTATTTATGATGATACAATTGTGAAGAAAAATGCCTGCAGTCATATGCAGTAAAACTTTACCATTTTAGGATTAGACAATATTTTACTTATCTATTGACACAGTTTATGCATGTGAAGGTGTTGTCAGTATGCTCAGTTGGTTAATAGATTTCTGCACAGAAAAGAATTGAAGGTCACATGGCTCTTCAGTCCGACCTTTACAAAATAAACAGCTGCAAAAACTTGGGGGAAAAAGCATCCCAACCCCCATACAAAAATCGCTTTTTGTATTATCACAATGAGAGCAAATAAACAGCAAAGCCTCAAATTTGAGAAACTGGAACTAAAATGTTGCATGTACATGTTGGTTAACTATTAGTTGTCAATCATCAAATAGCATAATCAATGCTTCTCTCTATGAGCCCATCTTGGAACACATTGTCCAGTTCTCTCAAAGTTGGTATATACGACATCCAGAGTCTGTGCTGGGATTTTCTACATATGGGTGGCTGAGCCAAAATACTGGCAGCTAGCAGTGCTAACCATGGTAATGGCTGCTAACAGCGTTAACATTGGAAACATGCAGACAGAGCTAACAGTGTTGACGGAGTAAGCTACTCACTTACTGCACCACGCCATTACAAGTACTTGTTTACTACTATATTATTGTTCTGAAAGTCGTATGCAGCACCTTCAATACATCCATGGAAATAGAACATAATCTTTTAGATATTTGCACATTTCAGGTATTAACTCACTGAGACACTCGTCTGCTTTAACCTAAAGTTAATATTACTTGTTTATAGCTGTTAGGTATAATTTCTATCACAATTACATTAACTTGAACATGACATCTACTGATTGTAACCATATTTGATTAAACCGTTGGGAAAAGGTAAATAGTAGCATTTATAGTGCAATGCTTCACAGTCTTGTCAATCTTAAGCACAAAACTGCCTTCACACCAAATCCAGATTAAAATAGAGGTGAAGAGTGACACAAAGCCACCTATGTGACGGCCTACACCGCTGAATCACCAATGGCGACGGAGCACCTTTTTGGTATTCCAGGCTGGCATTCACACTTGTTTGTCCAAATTTTTTCGTGAGGACATGGTGGCCACCACAGCTTTCCAAGAGATAAGCCAAAAACCTGTTTGGAGCAGCTGCGGTTACCTTACCTTTCCGGTTGCCACATAATTGTCACTCCTTTCTCAACCGCTCATGAGGCTCTTGTTGTTGCGGTTTTCTGTCCAGCTTACAACGTCCTCCTCCGTGAGGCAGTTGAGCTTTTGGAGAAGTCGTGGCTGAAGATAGCCTGCTGCGTCACATGATGAGTCTTTCACAATTCTCTGCATAGACCTGGAAACAATGCTGTGGTCACTACAGACACACACACACACACACACACACACACACACACACACACACACACACACACACACATGAAGATGCAGCAATGCCCATCTTTAAAAATTAGGGCTATGATTAAACTGGCCCTCAATCGGCTATTATATCTGTCCATACTCTCTACTGTATATTGAGTCATTGCTGTGTCATGACCAGAGCAGAGAAATCAGTGGCACATTGATTGTCTTATTCTTCTGTTGGATTGACCTGCTTGGTTTACCACATGGCTTCACATTGGATTAAATAAGCTGTTGTCACATAAATTGAGTGAATTGAATAGAATTAGCCGTGACTGGATTATGCAGTCTAAAAAGACTGCAGTGTTACCATTTCTGGAAACATGTGACAAAAGGAAAAACAAAAAATGATCTAATGGCCACCTTCCATCCATTACCTTTTTGTCTTTCTATTCTTGGCCTGTCTGCTGCTTTGAGAGAAAGCTCGGGCCTGTGCGTGACTCTTGAGCATTTGGTGCCAAAGCAAGTGGTTGTAATTTGTGGCCTTGCCGTGCCCTTGCACGGTAAACACTGACTAAGAGCTCAGGAATCTTAAGAGCTATAAAATAATTGCAGGTTACTCCCATAATGCCTAGAGTGCTAGTTGCCTCAGTTCTGCCTCTTCTGTCTCATCCCTTTTTGCATGCTGCCTCTGCTGGTGCTATGCAAAAATGTAGTGCATGTACAGTTCTATATGTACTTGTACATTATAGTAGTTTCCTAATGACAAAGATGATTTAGTCCCTCAGGTGGCATACAAGTTGAGTAAATGTTTACTGTTCTGTTATAAAGTGCTGACGCATTTTTGTAGGCCAACATGGAAGTTAGCATTGCTCTGGTTCCCTCAACAAATAGCCAGGGGGTTTTCCACTGGATTTTAGTTTGTCACAGAAGTTAAGGTCAAAAGTTTATAATACTTCAAGTTTTTATTCAGCATATTAATCTTCACAAAGAAGAAGAAGAAGATTGAGGTGTAAATGGCAGAAGAAAGGAAGCTAATGTTCGGCTATAAATGAACTACACGCTGGGCGTAGGCTTAACGCCGGGATTCCACTGGATGCGTAACGACTCCGAAAGGGGTCCGTCCGCAATGGCTGCGTATCTACGCGGTCCGTCAACACCCACCGGATCCGTCTGTGTCGGAGCTGTTGCGGACAGCAGAGTCCCGAGGACGCACGAGATCTCGCAAATTCACGCCTAATCAATTGATATAACTGGAAGATAATCAACATCTCCTCGTTAATGACTGGAGACAAATCCAGCAACTCCGTCTTAACGAGCGCTAACGAGGTCGGCTGGCTTGTTAACAAGAGCCTCTTGTTAACAAGCCTTAGTGATCTCTGTTTGTTTACAACAAGCACCGGAGTGAGCGGTGTCAGTCGGGTGAAAAGACGAGTGAAAACCTCTAACCTGTTGATTTCAGGTCTTCAAGTTATGAAATGCAATCCGCCGTGAACCCGAGTTACTTTATTTTGAAAATATACCGGATGTTTTATTTTGTGTCTGTGCACGACTTCCTGTCCCGAACGATCTGTTCTGTGCTGAATTTATGCGTCGTGCTCCGTCGTCCGACAAAAATAGAAGCTCTGCGCAAGTGTTGCGAGGGCTGTCGGATGGCCCTGCGTTGTCGGACTCATTACGCAGCGGATCTGCAGTCGGTGGAATCTCACACATTGATTATAATGGGTGCGTAACGGCTCCGATGACGGATCTGCAGCTGTTACGCATCCAGTGGAATCCAGGGGTCACTCCTGTTGTTCAGCATGGTGACAATTTCCCAGTTAACCTCTGCAGTCTCATTTAGCCACTTCCACTAATCACCTTTTTAGGACATTTACCACAGAGCTTATTGCAGACATCTAACCAAAATACTATTAAAAAAACCCTTGACTTTGAGATAAGAGAACTGGTTGTGCTATTCATTCATGATATTGAGGTCCCTAGGAGTGGTGCTAGGGCAGAATTACAGGAATCATGTGGGAAGGTCTTAGTTCCTTCAACTATGCTCCCAGTTGAGGATGGAGCTCCAACCGAACATTTCACAATGTATTTACTAAATTAGAAGAAGTTCATAATCACAATACCAGAGCTAGGGCAACTAATCTGAAAAGGGTTCAACTGAGGCAGCTAGATTAAACCTCCAAATAAGGTCATTGTAATTTGGTCACAAAAGTCATATCATTTTTGTTTTTATTGGCATGTTTATGGTTGTTGATCAGCTTCCTCCATCTTTGTTGGTGCAGAGGTATGACTGATGGAACATCTAGGACCGTCATGGAAATAATTCCTGGATTTTATTGTTTTTTCCCCAGACAATTGTCTCATACATTTGTATTTTTACCACTGAATTTTAATTCGTCAAATACACTAAATTAAACTAAACTAAAATGCAGGTCTTAGGACTTACTCCTGCAGCACTCTATAGCTATTTGAGAAGTTAAAAATGGGTGCAATACTGTTAAACTGTTACCATCACATTGCTCACATATTAACATTTCATTGTTAATTGCAGTAATTGAGAATTGACTGAAATGAATAGTGAAGCCAATTCCACTTTTGCCAGAGACGATATGCTCTCTGCATAGAGCTGTCCTTTTAAAACGTGCATACTGTATGTTTTAATAGCATATTTGAAATGTACATTTACTACTTATAGCACTGAAAATGCAAAAGCAGTTTTCAGCTATGTTTTGCATAAATTCCGGGGAAAACCAAAGCATATCAAGATGTATTCATTTTGTTTTCATAGGGATTTCTGAAAGTCCTGTTGCTGAGTGATGGCGTATCTGTATAGCACTGAGACATGGCATTTAGTAGGGAAGCAAGTTGCCCAAAAGACATCGTCAAGTAATTGCCAGTTTGGGCTTCACTAATGCAGTGTACCACTGAAATCTGAAAAGGCCAGCCAATGCTTCCACGCAGATAAACAATTATGTGGCTTTTAAATGGTGGATGTATTATAGCTTGGTATGCTCTTGAAGATGAATTTAAATGTCAGCCGTAACAGCTCTAAAACAGAAATAAGAAGTGAGAGAGGAGAAAGTGTTAAAAAAAAAGTGTTTTTTTTACCATTTTATCTTTATGCCATAACTATCACAGAAATGTAATTACTGATCGTATCATTAGTTAATGTATATTTCTGAAGGCTTGTTTCAAATCAGTATTATCAAATGATACCAAATATGGGTAATATCTGCTCCTTGATGGTCTGAGTCCAAACTGATGGCAGGAAATGCACACCCCTGTGCTGAGTTTGCTGGCGCAGCAAACTGAAACTCCTCTGTTGCAAGAGGTTGGATGCAGTTGCAAAAGAGAAGGATACAGTGGGTCTAACGTAAGTCTTACATCATTCTTTGATTTCAGTGTAACAGGACAAGGTCATCTGTAATATAGGATTATTTGTAAAAAAAAAAAAAAAAAAAAAAGAAAAAAAGATCCATTCATTGAGAATTAATTGTTAAAGTTACAAATATTTTCATGCAATAAAACCCTGTTTTTCATATGGCAATATAAAAATAAAACATGTCAGTTCACATCTAGTGGATTTTACTGTGGAGAAGTAGGAATTCTGGATTGGCCTCATGCCCTGCCCACCACTGCTGCTAGTGCTAGGTTTACCAGTGAAAGAGCAGAGCAGAACGGAGTCCCGCGGCTAGATCATGGTCTTCAGAGGTAGCTTCAGCATCCGGTCCATTTTTTTTTTCATCAGAGAGATTCAGCTTCATGTTTGAGCTTCCAGACCAAAATTGACAAATAGCAGACAGGTCAGAAGTCTAGCTAGCATCTTTTATCTTGTTAACTTGTCACTGGCAGCGGCTGACACAGCGCTCATGGATATGAAACATACAGTTATATCTGAGACGATGTTTTACGGCAAAACACAAGGTATACAAATATAATGGAATACAGTCAGGCATTGTATATATCTTTTAATATGTATTCTCCTGTGTTTAAGAGGTCCATCTGAGTGGAAAGAAATACATTTTTGCTGCGTCGTGGATTGGTCAAACAAGCGGCGGACTTTCACCCAGGAGAGCGGGGTTTGCATTCCGTGTTAAAACAAAAGTAAACCATTTTTAACTTAAGTTACGTTCTTAACATAAGTTGCGTCAATCACGTGACCCTCGTAACTACTTAATTTTTGGCATTTACATACATTTTTTTACTGTTTAAACTGTCTTTTATAACGCCTTACCAGTAGTTTTTTTTGCCCTAATGCTAAGGTCAGTGGTTTTACAACATAAATCCACAGAAACTGCAGTCTTTTTTTACAACTGCGGACTGTACGTGTGTGCTATTTTTAGAACGCGCCATTGTACCTCGAGCCGTGGCGCAATACGTTAATATGTGCCTTGAAACGCGATACGTGCCTACGTGTCGTAATTTCTGGTAGTGACACACAACCTCTTCTGCAGTTTATGTTGGGGAACTTGTTGACATTAGAGGACTGTAAAAACACCTCTCTAGTGACAAACTTTCAACTGACCAACTGAAGCCAAAGTCAGACATTTCAGATGACATAAATAACACATTTTTAAGTAGAAGGGGACTTTAAAAACATAATTGCTAAGCAGCCAATTGTTACCCATAGTCTATACGAAGTTAAGAAGAGTAACTTTTAATGCAGTCTTGCATCATTTAAGTACATTTAACTACATATTTGACCAATTTCACACGCAATATAGAAGCTTAGTAATGCTCTATTGATCTCAAGGCGAGTTCAAGAATTTCTACAACATACTTCCTGATAAAGAAGGACTTATATTGGATCTGTTTTGTAGGTGATCAAGACCACATTCACCTTGAAGCACTCACAATGACTTCAAGGCTTTTTCATCTCTCAGTTTCACTTAGCATCAACCACTATGGTCTCTCTTTGTGTACACATTGATATACATGCATACCATGTTGTACATTCCCAAGTGAGAGGCGGTGTAACATCACAGAGACAGCAGGGGGTAAATTTCTATAAATTCAATAAGAAGAACTGTGAAAGAAAGCAGGACATTGAGACTGAGGTTCCTGTGGTTTATTGATTGAAGTCTGTTTTTGTTAGTCTGAGGTCCAGAACTTTGTATCTGATTTGTGTTGTGCATAGCTCTAGATTTGAGAACCCTGCTGTGATTACAGCCAGGTGTTTTAACATCTGGCGTTCCAAAGCTTTCAGCCTTCTGACAAAGTGTCACACAATAAGAAAGTTAAAGTCGCTCCTGTTTATAGTAATAGTACAGTCATACATAATAGCACTGAAATCAAAGAACACCTGTGTTCTAGCATGTAAACAAATAATGTCTTCGTCTAACTGTAACAGATGCATCATGTTTTTAATCATTAGTTCTTGTGACTGATCTCTGAGGCCTCCCTGAAAAGCACCTTTTGTAGTGAAAGCATTCAAATTGCAGCTGCGAATGTTACGAGGCTTCCACAACAACAGCAAACATGAAAAATTGTGCATTAGTGAGTAAGGAAATAAAATATTTCACGATATTTCTTTGTAGTTTGGGATGGCACTCCCCATGCTTAAAGCTTTGCAAAGGTAGTAGCTTCCACATCCCTGTGTACTCTATGTTTCCAGGGCCCACACTTAATTGCGTCACCCAAAAGCAGATCCCTGTCTCAACTGACATTTATGATGTGCAAGAGGGATCTGTGACCTTCAAAACTGCATACACAGCTGTGGCTGTTAGATGAAATTAAATGCCCCACAGATTTTTTTTCCCTGTTTCTTCCGCAAACTCTTCGTTCTGGTGGAAAATGTTTGCCTATTATGTGCCATGTCATGTTAACAAGAATTTGTTAAATAGGCAGAGTAATTAATTAAGATTAAAAGTTAATTAATTCGGTATGCACAAGGGAGCAGAATATTTGTTGACATACTAGGTACGTGTCAGAATGTACTGCTTCTGGTACTTTATTCTGTGAGGAATGAAGGCTTCATTATGATGATTAGGTGTCACACATTTTGACCAGTGCTATAGAGTATTATCATAATCAGAAAATGAGTTGGAAGCATTAGCTTTTTACTTCGTGCTGGGCGATATATCCGATTTACTCAATGTATCGTAGCTTGTTCTGTGTGGGATTTATAAAATGCCTATATCGCGGACATCGACTATAAAAGGCCACAGAATTATTAAGCCTCCTGTACAGTGTTGCACACTTGCCCATCCAGACCACTTTGTTGCAAGTGTGTGTGAGTTATGAGGCATTTTTTTTGCATCTGTATAGAAACAGAGAACAGGAAAAGAGACTGGAGAGAGTGGAGCAAGTGCAGCACCAAAGGGAGCGTATTGCAGTGTCCGTGTACCAAGCCTCTTTCACCTAAATACAACGTCCCCCAACTCTGGGCTTACCGGAGACATCAGATGTTCTTGTTAGCTGTTGAGCCCTGTCTTGTGAAAACCATGATGCTTCAGTCCATAATCCATTCATGAGTGGTGACCTGCAGCCCTGGTTCATCCATTTTGTTCTCCAGAGACTGAGAGAGTAAACAAAGTATCCATGTTAATTTTTTGACCTTCTGTATCTTAATGATCAGTTAGCTGCAAGCTAACATCACAGTTTTGCTGCTAGTGGAAAAGTCTGAGCAGGTTTTGACGGGCGCCCTCCTGTTTCTCCATGTCTTAGTTATTTTATTTTCTTATGGAAAATTGTATTTCTATCCAGCGTTTTATTACTGTGGTCACGCCATCTCAACTTCGTATACATCACTTTGTACGGTGGCCGCTAAGGACTACGAGTTGGCCAATGACGGGGCCTGGTGCATTCAGGTGAACCTGGTAAATACAGGAGGGAGGAGATATATATATATATATATATATATATATATATATATATATATAGCCTAAAAATATCAGAATATAATTTATAGGCCATATCGCCCAGTCGTACTTTCACTAAACTGTCTATGAACATTGACAGTATTTTCAAAACTTGGAGGCTCATGCACTGAGCCACTTTAAATGATAGTTTGAGAGTTCAGGGTGGGTTGGATTGACATTGGGACTGGGCCAAACAAGATAAGATTTTGAGCGTAGTTCTCTGGAAGTGTAAGTAATCTGGAAATTTCCTGGTTCCTGAGAAAATTTTTGTGATGAGTTTCAGATAAAGTCTAAATAGGGAGTTGTTGAAATCCTGCTCTTATATTAATGTTCTGTAATAGCATGCTGAGAACCGCACCGTACAAGTTAATAATACTGATTAAGATTATGTGCAAAAGTCACTAGGAGTGTGAGGTCATTATAAATTACTGCACAGTGTGACTCCAGTAAATTGCCTGGAATGGGTATGACTGAGCATGTAGACAGCTGGATATACTGTAACCTTCCTAAATATAGCAAGCATAAAGTACTTTATCCATGCTGTCGTAAATATCAATTTGTGGTTACTGTTGCCCACACCCTGAAACACCCAGAGAGCCAAATGTAAATATTTGAACCTGACCTTTGGGTTATGACATAACCATTACTGAGAAGTTTCCTTTTTCAATAACTGAAAGCAAACCAGAGTTATTTTCATTGGAATATTCTGAAGGACCTTATGGAATATGAATCCTGGACATTTTATTTGTTGAACCTGTTTTAACTCAAAGCTATTTCACGTTTGCCACCTTGGTCGGTCATAATAAAGCATACAGTATATACAATGAATAAGAACACCAAACAAACAGGACAGAATACATTATACTAAAATACAGCAGTATATCACTTATGCCATATCAATAAGAAGTGTGAAGAGTGTGTGGGCTTGTGCAGGCTGTGCTTGATACACATCTCTCTCACTTTCCTGTTTTGTTGCATCTGCCAGGGCAGGGCAGCTTCGGCTTTTTTTTTTTTGTAAGTGGGTCCTTGCTACCAGTCATGACAGCGTGTGACTGCTATTGTTTTCACCTTGTCAGTCTGTCAGACTGTAAGTCTGTCTATGTCTGTAAATGTCATCATGACAAAAATGTGGCACTGCAGATACCTTTAGCGGCGACTACAACCCTGATTCCAAATAGAATGCATCACATTCAGAATTAGTCTATATATTCACAAAATGTTCTCAGTTTTAGCATCAGATTTTGTCTTTGTACTGTACAATTGAATGTAAGTCACAAAGGACCTTCAAATCATTCAGCATTCTGTTTTTATTACAGTTTTTGCCACTTTTTCCGAATCTGGGTTGTATCACAGAGGTGTTTTTCAGTCCTTTGCTAGGTGCCCTGGTCCTTTGGACAGAATTCAGAGAATCCAGAGATGGGTATGGTCTATGCAAGGGTGCAAGAAGTAGAGGGATAGAAAGTGGGGAAGGGGCACAAACAAAAAGCCTAGAAATCAGACAAATCTGCCCAGCACATGTTTTATTTGCTCTAGAAGATGTTTCTGGTCACTGGCCTGTTTCCACTTGACCTGACGTCAAAAACACCTCATGACACTCAGATCAAACTAGCCTGCGCTGATTAAATATGAATCCAGATTCTGTTACAATGCTGTTTATTTCCTGGACTGTTGACCGCCTCAACAGTTGTTCAGCGCTGTAGGTCACATGTTTTGTTGCTTTAATTGCTTGTAGATCTGTTCAAAGCTATGGTAGGCCAACACATCAATGGAAAAGAGCCATATTTGAGTAATGCTATTTGTTACATCCGTGCTTTTCCTGCTATCAAGTCAGAATGTCCTCAATGACAAAGGGCTATCTGTTGGACATTGAAGAGGCTTGCTGTTTTGCAGGTCAAACTCCAGCAAAGGTGACCTTTGGTCTTCAAATCTACTTGAGAAGTCCAGAACTCACACCAGAACCAAAGACACACTCCTAAATGTGTCAGTCTTTTTTGATGCTTCGATGGAAGTGAGTGACTGGTGTCACAAATATTTGCAGATGTATCGCCAGACACTTAGTTCGTACATAGTGTGTGGTGATGCACATCATTGTCAACATCACTACACCCAATTTCAACCAGAGCAGAGGTCAAGATCACACAAATTGCTTAAAAAACACCTGTGCTTTTTTGCAGATAAACCATGTGTCATGTTGATTTTAATAATGTTATTGAAGACTTCGTTGTTTGCATTGCAGGGATAATAAAGCCACAAATGTAAAAGAAAGAAAGTGCAAAAGGTCAGAGGGTTCAGTGGTTTGTTTGGATGCAGATTGGCAATTGCTTTGTGTGTCGTATACGCTCACCTCCGTCAGTGCACTTCCATTCACTGACCCATCACTCGCGGCAACTACCCTTGTGCTGCATTGACAGACGGGTTGTCAGAAAGGTCGTGCCCCGAGGTGGAAGACTCAGGCATTCCTCCTTATTCCTTGTTGTGACACATGACTAGTGGCACCAGACCCTGGCTGCATGATGAGGTGGTTTGCAACAACACAAAATGTGAGCTCCTTGACCTTTTATTTCTTTCACTATGACAGCTTCCATCTCCTCACCTTACACTTCATGATTTCCCATTTGAATTTCCTTTTATACAGTACTGCCTTATTAAGCTAGTAATCCTCATCAAAGGTGAGAATTCATCAGAGACACCTTAGTGCACTCGCTTCCCATTGATGATGACACACATTCGGCCTATTCATCATATCATAACTAGGTGTGGGACCATATGCAGTGACTAATGCCACAGAATGCCTCTGACGCTGGTGAATTGATAATTGCTGATAAACAACATATTCCTCACTGTTACTGAGTCATCTTTTGCTTCATGATGTCATGGCAAACATGCAATCAGGGAACATATTTACTCAGTATGTCTCATCTCAGTGCTGATGACACTAGTCTATATTTGATTATCTTTTTTAATGAATTGTTTTGCATGTTTGTTTGCTCCGTCTCTTGTGTGCATATGCTCAAAAAATGTCTGTCTTATTATTTATGAAGTGTCTCCATTTTAGCCTTCCTGTTTAAAAAAAACGCCCCCGTCCCTTTTATGTTCTTTACATCCCCATGAGTACATATAAATAAAGCACTCATCTTCTATATCAGGAAATGAGGAAATCTCACGTGCCCTTCAGAAGAAATGTAACATTGGATGCTTCCGTCACCACCTCAGAAGTGTGGAAGTAAACGGCAAAAGATCATGTAAAGAGAGGAAGGATAGCACCTCTGTATCCTCTGTGGAATAGGTGAATTAAAAAGAATACAAAGCCTTAGGAGTGGTGGTGAGAACACACAGAGCTCAAATCCACTCCCTAATGCTCCACTGACCCCAATATGACTCCCTGGTACCAAAGGTCATGCCCGCTTCTTGTCTCCCTTGGCGAATCTACAATCCACAATCACCCACCCCAACCCTCCCCCCATAACCACCCACACTGCGTCTCCAAAGGAAGATTCCCACCCACCTGCTTGCACCCCAGCTGAGCATCAGAGGTTTCCAGCATTACAGTCTCAGGAGAACATCCCCCCCACCCCTCCTCCTGCTCTTCTTCCTCCGTCCCCCCACACTTCTCCACGCCTCCGTGGAATTACTTCTATCTGGCCTACTTTCCGCCCTCGCTCTATATCAAGTTGTACACTATCTATATGTCTTTTTCTATAACACCTCCAAATGTTCCTCTTCCTAATGCTTTGTTTGTTTTTCCGACTTCAACCTTGATGTTATTCAGCCTTCATTTAACTCTCAATTCCCTGTCCTTGTGCATGGCTTATCCTGCCTTCTGTAGGCTTTTTATTAACACATTGGTGGCTTCAGGGTGAAATTGTGTCCCTATATGTTGCCTGTCTGTGCTCATTTGTCTTGGCCTTAGCTTTCCTTTTGGCTTACCAATGACTTGGAAAATCCCCACAATAACAACGAATCTGACTTTTTCACCTTCTGGGTTCCTTCTTCATCTTCATTTTCATTACTCCAGAGCAATGTACAAATGCTTTAACCATAGGCATCATAGCTAATATTGTCCAAGTAGCAGCAGCAACATAACTAGCAAAATAAATCATATACTAGTAAAGCATCAAGCATCCATTTTACCATCCATCTCAGATCTCTACAGGGCAGTCATTTTGCTGCATATGCGAGTGAAAATTAGAGTGTGTGGATGCAAAATATAATTAAATTGCACTGGTGCATGTGCACAAGTTGTGACATAACCCTCATTTCAAAGCATCACAATAATTAGCAGGCTACATGTTGTTTGAAAAGAGAGTATTAGTGAAGCACAATGCCTCTCTGTCCTGTGTTAACCTGCTGGGACCCACATAAAGTAGATGCCACATAGAAGTGGTGTATGTCATCTGAAAGCTGGGAACCTGAAGAATAATTTGAAATGCAGCTCAGCACTGTGGGTTGTGCATTTATCTGTAACAAACAATATGTTTTGGTTAGGCGTCTATTCAAATTTTTGTTTTAAGAGTATGATAGATGCATATCATGGCCATTCTCATGCTCAGCTATGCCTCATAAGTTGTTGCAGCAATTTATGGGTTGATGCCATTTGGTACTCAAATTATGTACTGAATTTAACATCCTCTGAGTGCTCTAGGTCTTTAGTTTGTGGTGGTAAATTTTCACGAGGCTGTGATTATCCTAGAGGTCACAGCATGTTATGTTATACAGTGAGGTCAAGTTTAAAAGAATGGTCGCACTACACATGAAATGCTGTTATGGGGAGTAACATCATGTATGAATACAATTGACCATTCGAAAAACTCCTCCCCCAAGCTCTCCTCATCCAGTAATAACTTAGCAACCGTTACTAAGAGAAGAAGGCACCAGGTATCCTAAGAGTTTAGCAGGAGGAGTCGTTTTGTCCCCTTTTCCAAAACTCAAAAAACAGGAGGAGCGTTGCTGGCTGTGGAATGAACAGTTGATAGACCCCTCTCCCAACTTAATATCTTGAAGATCGAAAGACACACATATGTCTGCTCCATGTTAAGATGCTAGCTAGCAAATAATAACCCAAACCAGATTTAACAGTTATGGTTCCTGTAAACTAGTATTCTTACCACTACTAGTGCAGAACTAGTCCAACAAACTTATGTAAATGACACCGTCTGTAAAATGAGCACGCTAAGCTAGCTAGCAATGTTGCTAGGAGCTTGACATTATACAGGGCTGTACAGTGCTAATAGCTAGCGTCACTGAATCTCACATCGGCCGGATTTTGGCTAATATTCTACTACTAATATGAATATCATGTTATGTTTCCAAATAATTAAGTAGAAACATAAACTAGAGTTTAACTCCTTTTTTTTTTTTTAACCGTATTGGATTTTGACCATGTACCTTAGCCTCAGGCAAAAAGGACTCTAACGCCAGTGAATTAGCCTAGCGCTATTGTTTCATGAATCGGTCACTTTCGTCTCCTTGCTGTAAAACAATGGGGGCTGCTGATTTTTTTCTGAGTAAGCCAAATAAATATCGTTATCAACCATCATTATCAAAACACCCGGTCGGGTTAGGTATGTATTCATTCCTTCACAATAAGTCACAGTACAGTAGAAATACAGATGTAGCCTATAGCACATGCTACATCAGTCTGTGCTATGGATGATTTACCATCTTGGCACCAGTGACATCTTATTTTTCTTAGTTTTCTAGAGTGCAGCCTATAGATGAGGTGTAAGCCCCAAATACGCCCCTTGTTTTAAAATGATTTAGTAATCTTTTTATTAAGTCAGTGTGTACATGTTGAAATGCATGTCAGATATTGTCCCTGTGTATCTAGTGGTTTGTGCTGAGACAAATCCTCAAAAAATATAACATTTTTGAGCCAAATGATCTGTCGTTTCAGTTAATGTCTTTATTTCACGGTTATTTAGGCCCAATATCCGATTGGTCCCAAATAGGAGTAAGGGGCTGCATGGTTCAAATGACCAGATTAGTCTCATTAACGGTGCAGTGGGACAAAAACACCCTGCAACACTGTCAGTGAAGCAATATTAATGCAATTACAATTATCTCCCCCAAGAAAATGCCACAATAATCCAAACAGTGTGTTCAGCCCTCTGCTCAAAGCCTGCATTGAGTGCAAACATCATTTATAAATCAAATCTCCAAAGTCAGATAAGATCAGGAGGAAAAACACTCCACTGTGTGATTAAGACCCCCTTGTAAATTTGAGATTCAACATGTTACACATAATACTGTCACCACAAGGTCCAGAAGTCAGATGCCACTTGACTTATAGGTCACCCTGTATTGTGTCATCAGTATGAACATACTACATGCATTCATTCATTCATTGAAACACACAGGCATGCAGTTATCCACATGCAAGCACACATACTTGAGTCACCCTTGTGGCTTCCAGCCAACAGTGGCGAGCAGATCATTGCAGTGACATGCTATTAGTGACACACTATCAGTAACATTTGGCCACCGTCACATACATGACTCGTGTTTCAGTGAAATAATGATCGACTAACGTATGTGTCTCAGTGGTACATCTGGTACATTGGTCATCTGCCAGTTATTGTCAAATAAAAGTGGAAAGTAGAGCACCAAAATAGAAGCATGTCAAGTTTAGATTTTGTTTAGTTTTTAGTGTTTTAAATCTCAAAGTCTATGCATTTTGACTCTGCATTTTCTTCACCTCAGATAACTCACATTGACTCTATTGGCTCAGCAGGTTGGATAACTATATTTCACCCATGGCTATGACTCAATAATAGGTGTCTCATTCAGTCTCGTTTCCAGGCAGTGGATGCTAAGTGTGTGAGTTTTTGGGGTGGGGACACCATTAGTGAAGTATTTTGTAACACACTGCGCTTGTGACTTGTTTTCAGTTGTTACAGTTTCTTTTATTGACATTATCCATTATCCATTATACTGGATTAGAGTTGTTGAAAGCCGTGGTTAACTTTGAAATAGTCTTTCTATAAAGTCAATAACTCAGTCAGTGAATTGCAGCCTCTGTTTCTGCTTTTCTGCTTCCTAAGTCATTATTTACTTACTCACCTTTACTAACTACATTTGGAAAAACCTTTGTGTTATTTTCACCTGCTATACAGCTGCTAAGATTTTCTTTGAATGCTCTCATCAACCTTCCTGCAGTTTCCATTCAAATGTATGTATTTACAAGTATTTGTGCAACAATGTTGTACTCAATATCAATACTGTATTCAAAGCAGCTGCAAGGAACTTTCATTTTGTTTTGGGTTGGTCAAGCCTGTGGAGTGTTTTTCATGAGCACTAGACTGCTATTTTTACTGCTCCACCATGTCCTGGTTCTGGTTCTTTCTGCATGCCTCCCTTCGCGCCAGTGGATCTAGCAAAAGAACATAGGCTTCCAGCTTGCTCCTGAGGTCCAACTGCAATAAACAAAGCCAGATTTGTGTTGGTTGCTGGCAGCCCTACTGGAAGTTGAGTTCACGGAGGTTCTGGAGAATCTGCATGATTAGGGCCCGAGCAGGCAACGACCTGCGAGGTCCCTATTGTATTTCGAATGATTAGGGCCCGAGCAGGCAACGACCTGCGAGGTCCCTATTGTATTTCGAATGATTATTTATTATTATTTTTTTTATTCTCGTGACGAAATGATCGCATTTTTCACTGCCTGAACATATCCCAAAACTCATGAAACTTTAAATATAAGTCACACATGGTGAAAAATTTTATAATCTATTGTCATCCTGAATTTCCACCACTAGGTGGCGCTATAATAAAGGAAAGTGCGTTTTGGCTAATAACTTCCACATACTTCATCGCACATTCAAAAAACTTATATCCACGCGTTCACTGAGTTGTGCTGAATCTGGTGATATAGGCCACTCCCATTTTCGCCTACCGTTTTTTTTCGCAAATTCGCGAAATGTCGCAAACCTACTTTTTCGAACTCCTCCTTGGCAATTTCATCTTTTTGCACCAAACTTTGCACACAGCATCTATGGACCCTCATGACAAAAAGTTATTAAAAGAATTTTGATTACCCAAAGAATACTCAAGTTATTAAATAACAACTTCCTGCAGGTGGCGCTATTTTCAACACAAAACACAAAGTGTTGCATATCTCCTCATTGGTGAGTCTGAAGGACATGAAACTCAGGTTACTACTTCCCCATGAGCCCCTGAGGCTCGCTGCAAAATTTTGGGCGATGACCACTAGGTGGCGCTCTTTAAATTGAAGTATTTTATATCTCCAAATCCGTTGGTTGGATTAACACCAAACTTGGTATACTTATTGTCAATGCCCTCCTGAGGATAACTCTCAAAGGTTTTATTGATCGGCCCCTAGGTGGCGCTCTGGCGGCAGTTTAATTTAATGAGTGCCACTGTGCCCAGACCATAAGACTTAAGGCAATGAAATTCATAGGGGTGGTATAGACTGGCCCCTGTAACGCACAAACCCCGACGGCAGCATGCCCCGACACGCGTGTACTTATTTATTATTTTTTTTTTTTTTATTATTATTCTTCTTCCCAAATGATTGCATATTTCACTGCCTGAACATACCCCAAAACTCATGAAACTTTAAATATAAGTCACACATGGTGAAAAATTTTATAATCTATTGTCATCCTGAATTTCCACCACTAGGTGGCGCTATAATAAAGGAAAGTGCGTTTAGGCTAATAACTTCCACATACTTTATCGCACATTCAAAAAACTTATATCCACGCGTTCACTGAGTTGTGCTGAATCTCGTGATATAGGCCACTCCCATTTTCGCCTACCGTTTTTTTTCGCAAATTCGCGAAATGTCGCAAACCTACTTTTTCGAACTCCTCCTAGGCAATTTCATCGTTTTGCACCAAACTTTGCACACAGCATCTATGGACCCTCATGACAAAAAGTTATTAAAAGAATTTTGATTACCCAAAGAATACTCAAGTTATTTAATAACAACTTCCTGCAGGTGGCGCTATTTTCAACACAAAACACAAAGTGTTGCATATCTCCACATTGGTGTGTCTGAATGACATGAAACTCAGGTTACTACTTCCCCATGAGCCCTTGAGGCCCGCTGCAAAATTTTGTGCGATAAACACTAGGTGGCGCTCTTTAAATTGAAGTATTTTATATCTCCACATCGGTTGGTCGGATTAACACCAAACTTGATATACTTATTGTCAATGCCCTCCTGAGGATAACCCTTGAAGATTTTATTGATCGGCCCCTAGGTGGCGCTCTGGCGGCACTTTAATTTAATAAGTGCCACTGTGCCCAGACCATAAGACTTAAGGCAATGAAATTCATAGGGGTGGTGTAGACTGGCCCCTGTAACGCACACACCCTGACGGCAGCATGCCCCGACACGCGTGGACTGCGAGGGCCCGTTCAGTACTGCGCGCAGTCCTAGTTTTGTTTGATTTCTTTGAAATCTGACACAATGGCACCGTTGCAGGCATTAAAATCAACTGTATACATTTGCATAGGGAGGTCATATGAAGCATCAAATACATTGAGTTTAATGTAAACAGTTAAAGTTTCCCATAAAAAATCTAAAAGTTAGAAGTTTACATTACATAGTTAACTTTTACTCTATGTGTTTCACACTACAGACAGTATGGCTGCATTCTATAATCAATTAACTTGGGAACATTCTGGATATGATTATTTGTTGCCACTCCCATCATACTTCACAGAGAGAGGCACGCACACAAGTATATTCTTATTCTTCAGATTTCAAACACACCCCATTCACAAAGCCTTTGTGACTGTGGCAACAGGGCAGTGTTTAGGTGTGTTTGGGTCCTGTCCTACCAACATAGTTCCAGGTGGAGCATGTGTGCTCTGTAATTTTTTCCCTATTGTCCTAATGACAAAATTAAGCCCTGGCACGGGGTACAACTATGTGGTGACACAAAGTCGCCTAGTTAATCATCTACCATGGCTGTCTTACATCAGTTTCAATATGAACTGAGTTTGCTGGAATAGAGAGTTCAGGAAAGAGAGGGGGCAGGCATGGGATAGGTCAGATTTTTCAGAAGAGGACATTAGGTCCTCTTGGACATGCGTGCCAATTGGACAGTGGTGACTTGTGCTTGCGCTTGCATGTTCTGTATTTGGAGGTGGAGGCAACGGGATCATCATGGCCCCTGGAGTACACCACATCCCTCTGCTCATCCTTCTCCCCACAAGCAGCAGCAGCAGCAGCACCACATCATTAGGAACAATATCCTCAACTCTCTTTCTCAATCAGAACATTTCATGTCACGCAATGAGACATTTTGGCAGCTGCCACCTTGACCCTGTGCTTTCCCACCCTCAGGGTGTGATGGCGTAAGTCTCTGTCAAACTTACCAAAAGGCTGGCACAAACATATAATTCAGTATGTCGGACATTCATTCACTATATTCTGTTGTAAAGTACTAGTCAACATGTTGTACTGCTCGAGGCTTTTGGTCCTGCCCTGTTCAAGGCACTTCACATACTTCTTTCAGAACATTGAAATGTATTTTTTGGGAGAATCGTAGCAATGAAATTGCTACTCAATAAAGAGCCCCTGTGGTGCAGTATGTGCATAATTTCTTAAATGGTTCAATATGGAGCCATTATTTGACTACTGACTGTGTACTGAATAGTTACAAATAGGTGGAACATACAAAGTTAAATTGTAGGAAGTTTTGCACATCTGCAATATAACATTATAAAACATAATAAAAGGAGTATATATAGTGTTTGACCATAGTTAGAAAAACATGTCTCACTGACTAACAGTGTTGTTACACAGCATCACTTTTAGGCTTCTTATTTGGGTATTTATGTTCTTTGGTGCCACAGAGATCTCATAAAGAAATAAGTCATAAGCATTGTTTGTAAATTTTGACAGCAAATCAACTGCATGTTATAAAAAGTGACAAATGGGTACAAACAGCATGGTGGAACTGTGGAGTGTGGCGGCTCTTTTAGCCAGATAACTAACTACCTAGCTGGCATGTTTATTGGCACAGTAAACAGCACGATATACTCAGCAGAGAGATTCACTCGCTGCTTACGCAACTCCCTGTATGCCTTTGCCAATGATTATCGGAAAAATAGGCCTTGAATTACATAGTTTGTTGTAATTAAATGTATTTATAAATGTATCTACCAGCATCAAAACAGGATGTGGTAACGCCGTGAAGTCCGTCTCTTGCTTGTTTTTAAATGGGTGCCTGAGCCAGGTGGTGAGGCTCCACACCTTGGGATACAAACACAATAGACCTCACTTTTAACACATTTTGACTGATAGATATGGGAAACTCCCCCCATTCATATGCCCATACCTGTTACCATACTCACCAAATTATTTACATGAATACAGGTCACTTCCTGAACAGTTTGCAATCAGCAGATGGATTTATTACAAGTCTGCTCTGCAACAGTGTTCAATTGACAGCTTTCACACCAGCCCAGACGAATCATATTAACCTGGCATATGCCCCAGGGTTTCATGGAACCAAACAAGTTCGGTGGGAGAACACTGTAAGGAAGCCATGATCACCAAATGAAGAACCAAAGTTCCTCAAAATGTCCCACCTGAATTGAAGCCACTGCCTTGTACTTATTGTGTGTCCAGCATATGTACAAGGGCACTTAAAGCTGCCCGCCTAGGAGCTGGACATGTCCTTGCACAACAACCCTGCTGTCAGTCAAGTCGCCCCATTACGTTGGGCATGACATTTAAAGTTGGGCGAAGAAGGCGGACAAAGTGCCCTTACCTCCTCCGTACTAGCCCTGCAGTAGAGCCCCTGTGCAACGTTTGCGGATGAGTGTGTTTGTGTGTGTTGTGACTTTGGCCAGACTTGGTCTGGCATAAGGACAGCTGTCACATCTCCAACCTGTCACATGCGACACAGAGGAGATGCCAGAGGCCGGGGCATCAGGAGACACAAGGACGGACACAAGAGAAAGGGCCTGTATGTGTGTGTGTGTGTGTGTGTGTGTGTGTGTGTTCGTGTGTGTGTGTGTGTGTGTGTGTGTGTGTTCGTGTGTGTGTGTGTGTGTGTGTGTGTGTGTGTGTGTGTGTGTGTGTGTGTGTGTGTGTGTGTGTGTTTGTGTGTGTGTTTGTGTGTGTGTGTGTGTGTGTGTGTGTGTGTGTGTGTGTGTGTGTGTGTGTGTGTGTGTGTTCGTGCACCAATGTGTCTGAAAGAGTATGGAAGATGTGGGGTGGTGGCCACGTGAAAGGGTTTGACTAGGAGGCACCCTCTAACCTTGATGTCCACATGCGCGCGCGCACACACACACCGTGCACACTCTTCACCCGCTTTCTTAAATCCAGTCCTTGAGCAGTTGAGTCACATCCCCAAGGGGCAGGTAGTAAATACTGCTTTAACTTCCAACCACCACCCCTGCAGGACTCCCTCCTTGTCTTGCAGTTCTCTGACCGAGGCCATTTCAGTGCTCATTACTTACCAATGAGGAAGTCTCTTCATTAAGGTCCTGCCTGTGGCCTGTGGAGCAAAAGCTTTTTTTAATGTTCCTTCTCTACTAACTCTTTACATAAGCGAGCAGCAGTTGCCCTCAAGTGTATTTGGTTAAAAGGGCTTAAGATGTGTGTATGTGTGCACAGAAAACAGTATTAGACATGTTGGGGCTTTTATTTCATTACAGAGGGAAGCACTCTTCTGTTTCAATTTAAGTAATAGTTTCAAGGCGTGCGGGTTAAAAGGTCAACTTTTGTTCTCATTAGGCATCATCTTTTCACAACTTCCTGTATAGATTTGCAAAGTTTTGGGGAGAAGAGAATCATGAGAAAGTTTTTTTTAAATGCCTCTAAATGACCACCGCTTCAGCACACTGTATTCCACAAACAAAACCAGCTGTTGAGTAAAGCATTTGTATTGCTCCCCTATGCTTTAATTTGCTTTAAACATGCCACTTAAGAAGCATGAAAACTTTTTTCTCCTGAAAATGGCATCATAAGATTTGAGCAGTGCAAGGTACTAAAGGATTTTCAGAAGCTGCATTGGCACTGATCACAGTAATTAGTCACAATTTACTTAAATCCAGGAAGGAAGACTCTATTAAAACACTGAACTGTTTTATAACCCACAGTTTAGTCGAAGTTATTTGATACTGACATGTTAAGTTACAGTTTTGAGATGTACATTGGGGCAAAAAAGTATTTAGTCAGCCACTGATTGTGCAAATTCTCCTACTTAGAAAGATGAGGGAGGTCTGTATTTTTCATCATAGGTACACGTCAACTATGAGAGACAGAATGAGGAAAAAAGTCCGGCCTCAAACAGTCAGTCTCCAAATTGAACCATGGCCAAGACCAAAGAGCTGTCGATGGACACCAGGAAGAAAATTGTAGACCTGCACCAGGCTGGGAAGAATGAATCTACAATAGGCAAGCAGGTTGCTGTGAATAAATCAACTGTGGGAGCAATTGTAAGAAAATGGAAGACATACAAGACCATTGATAATCTCCCTCGATCTGGGGCCACACGCAAGATCTCATCCTGTGGGGTCAAAATGATCATGAGAATGGTGAGCAAAAATCCCAGAACTATACAGAGGGACCTGATGAATGACCTGCTGAGAGCTGGGACCAAAGTAACGAAGACTACCATCAGTAACACACTACGCCGAGAGGGAATCAAATCCTGCAGTACCAGGCGTGTCCCCCTGCTTATGCCAGTACATGTCCAGGCCCGTCTGAAGTTTGCCAGAGAGCATATGGATGATCCAGAAGAGGATTTGGAGAATAGTGTGGTCAGATGAAAACAAAATATAACTTTTTGGTAAAAACTCAACTCGTCGTGTTTGGAGAAAGAAGAATGCTGAGTTGCATCCCAAGAACACCATACCTACTGTAAGGGAAGAACGGAGCCATGTATCAGGAAATTTTAAGCCAAAACCTCCTTCCATCAGTGAGAGCATTGAAGATGACCTGCTGAGTCTTGGCTGGGTCTTCCAGCATGACAATGATCCCAAACACACCGCCCGGGCAACAAAGGAGTGGCTCCGTAAAAAGCATTTCAAGGTCCTGGAGTGGCCTAGCCAGTCTCCAGAACTCAACCCCATAGAAAATCTGTGGAAGGAGTTGAAAGTCTGTGTTGCCCAGCGATGGCACCAAAACATCACTGATCTAGAGGAGATCTGCATGGAGGAATGGGCCAAAATACCAGCTACAGTGTGTACAAACCTGGTGAAGACTTACAGAAAACGTTTGACCTCTGTCATTGAGTTGAACTTTTGTGATTCACCAAATACTTGTCCACCATAATTTACAAATACTTTTTTTAAAAATCCTACAATGTGATTTCATGGATTTTTTTTTCTCATTCTGTCTCTCATAGTTGAAGTGTACCTATGATGAAAATTACAGACCTCTCTCATCTTTCTAAGTAGGAGAATTTGTACAATCAGTGGCTGACTAAATACTTTTTTGCCCCACTGTATGACGTCAGTTCTCGGGAAATCAGGAGATGCTACACTTCAGTATCAAGTCACAGAATACCACATGTACCGTAGAGAACCCTGATTTTCGAGTGTCCCTCCATGCCGTAGCGCACAGAGCTCCAACTGCTTACCCGTGGTTTCTTAAATGGAAATGACCACTCATCCTTAGCAAACAGCAGTGACGTAGATTACCACGAAAAGCTGTGATCGTTTGCACTAGCTGAGTCAACGTCAGCTGCGCTAATTTGGGAAATCACGACACAGATTATATTTCTGTGAACTCACGTTAGTTGGGATCTGAAAGTCACACAATAACACAAACAAACGAGCTGGTGGTAACTTTACACCAGCCACTCCTGTGTTCTGCAAGTTCAAATGGCTTTTTGTCAATGGTGTCTGGTGGCTTTGGTTACCCATTGTAAAGGGGTGCAAATATTCTTAATGTAGCGTACACTTATTTTTGAGGTGGTCCTGCCTTAGGTAGCTGAAATACATTATTGTTGTGGTCCCCATTCACAGCAGTAACTTTCGCTCTTCAGAGCTACCAGACTCCTTTGACAAAAACAGCAATTTTACATTGCAGAACACCAAAGTCCACTGATGCCTTTATCTGTTGGTTGCTTTGTGTCATTGTGTGACTTTCAGTCTCAGATGCTGTTTCTCCAAACAAGGATGGTACCTATGTTTTGCATAAAAGTGAGGTTGGGAAATACTGAAACTTGATTCAAAGTTACTTTACTAAACAAGGCCACATAAATATTTTTATCTGCTTAGTTTCAGCTCCTTTGCACAGCACATTAATTTAGAATGGCAATAGCTAAAAGTTAAAGGGTCTGCCTTTAGTTTTTGTTTGTTTGTTTCACTGATGCAATATGACTTGTGACAGCTCTTCGCTGTCTGCTGGGACGAGATGAGTCTGAATCATTCCACAAAAAGGCTCTCCCTTCAACATCGCCCTTAGTCCGACCGAATCGAGGGATGGTCCGCTGCAGCCCGTGCAGAGCTGCCCTATGTTCTTCTTCTGGCCCTCTCACCTTCCTGTTGGTTCTCATCTGTCTGTTTACTCTGTCCTAGTCCAAAGGAAGCATCCATTAAATCACCTTTGAAGATGAGAACGGGACATGACAGCTACAAACTGGAGCAAAACAATCTTTTCCCAAACCCTACGCCCACCCCCAGCCCCACGTCTCCATGCCTGTTCCTATCTGTCCCATATCGTCAGCGGCAGAAGCCGCGAGCGCTGCTGTGAGACACAGAGCAGTTCTTGTTTACTGATGCACACTATATTGATGTGAGCTGATTCCATCAGGCAACACTTTTGGATGCCACACATCCCGCTGTCTTTCACTGCCTCCCTTCTACTCTTTATGTCTTTACCCCCTAATGTATCTGCCACGACAAGGCAGACTGCATGATAGTCAGCAGAGCTGCAGCCATTGTTGTGACTGTTTATCTGCACGTGCTACAGTGTAAATATACTATTTATTATTCACCCTTACATTTGTAATCCATGTAATATTTATGTCGCATTGATTTTTATTGTTTTTCTGTAATTAAACGCAATGGTCAAATTATTAGATTACATGCAGGAAAATTAATTCCACTCCACTTGTAGAGAAAATGTTCAGTGAAGGAATTTCTTTTTCCGCCCACTCAGCCGTATTTTTCTCAAACCATTGGTCGTTTTGGTTGTGTGTTCAGCAGAGTATGTGTGATTAGTTAATAAGGCTGATCACGTTCAAGGCTGCCCTGCTGCAAACTGGTTGCGATGTGCCTCTGTCCATCATGTATGGTGGTTAGATTTCCTCTCACCACGGTGGGCAGCGATTATAACAAATGGATGAGTTCAAACCATCTGTAAGACATTTGATTAACGCTGCCGAGCCTCTGTCGGGAGAGAGAGCCCACAATGGTACTTGATGTGGAATTGCACTAATGACAGTGCCTGAGAAGTAGCCATGCTCTAGGAAAAAAACATCACAGAATGAGAAATTAGAACCTTGGAGAGACAGACGAGGTTTGTAGCGAGCAGCTCCGGGTGGCCTCTGCATCCATCTCACACATGATTTGATTGGTGCTTCCAGTCATCAGCTCAGCCTGATAGTGCAGCTGTTGAAGCTAATGTGGCATGAAACAAAACAGATGTTTCTTCTGGTGTCTTTCCCCTTCTCCTTTCCATCTCTTTCAACATTTTGGGAGTTGCACACTTGTTGTGCACACATAGAAGTGTATGATCCCCAGGTTTGGTTTTGAATCGAATCTTCTATTGAATTTGAATAATTTCAGATCTCTTTCCATGGGCAGTCTATGGCCTGGAGGTTAGAGAATCAGGCTTATAAATGGAAGGTTGCTGGTCTGAATCCCAGGACGGACAGGTCAAGGGCTGAGGTACATGAGCAAGGCACCTAAGCCCCCACTGTACCCCGGGTGCAGAAATGTGCTGCCAACTGCTCCCCAGCATGGTGTATGAAGAATGGGTTAAATGCAGAGGACAAATTCACTCAAGTGGCTGAAAGGTGAAGCCAATGCAGAAGTGCCAAAGTCTGCAATTCCTCTACTGGCCACTTGTAAGTCAATCCCCATAGATCCCCATGTTAAAATGCCCAACTTTACAGTAGAAATAAAGACTTAACAGCAAACTTAAAAATAAATAAAAATAAAATGTCCTTGCACCTTCTCACCTGTTTTTTCCCGTTTTTTGCGGAGTCAGCACTACCAAGATGGCGACAGCTGCAGCAACGGCAGCCATTTATTTAATTTCGCCGTGATAAGAATTAGAATTAGTATGCTTTAAACAATTTGGTTCCCCACACCAATGATGGAAATGGGGAACTCCAACAAGTTTTGTACCTTTCAAAGGTTGACGATTAGACAATCATGCCCACTTAACTCAGTCATTAGACAGATGTAAGAAGTTGAAAAAGTCAGAAGTATTTAAACTTCTCTCTCAAGTGCCAACACTGTGAAGGCTTCAAAGAGATACTGTCCACCAGTGTGCACCATTTATAGTCTCACTCTTCTTTATGATGGCAGGCTTCTTTGCCCTGCCTTCAAGTGTGGCTGTCGAAGAGGTAGACTGTTGGCTTTACCGGTAGCCCTAACCCTAACCCACATCAAATTTGAGATGTGAGTGCTGCACGTCTGAAGCATTCTGTCCATTCACATCGACCCTGACCTCTGCTTGGCCGTTTCTGTCCTTACAACCAGCAGTCTGTCACCTGCAGGTCCTGAGGATGTGAGAGGACAGAAGCTGTTAGACTGTCTTCACCAGGATGTCGCATACATTTCTCTCAACAAACGTAGCTTTCTTTATGGCTTACCAGGAAAAAATCAGCTTCATATTGTGTATTGATTCACCAGTCTTGAATGACCAGATGTATCTGGAGGTTTTGGCTGCACCAATTATCCCCATGCCCCAATTTGTTTGTATTTCTTTAACCCTTGTGTTGTCTTAAGGGTAAAAAAATGACCCTGTCTAGATTCTCCCCAACAAAAAGACTCCCTAAATGATCTAAATTTATTCTGAAGACTTTTCTTAAAGGTTTATCCTTATTTATTGTGTTGTTCTTACAACTTGAAGGTCGGGGAAATGGTTGGTATTTTGTGACTAATCTGTTTAAATATAATGCCAAAATAGTTCAAGACTGGCATCGTTTTCCTTCAAGTTTTCTGAAATTAGTTAGTGAGTTATTAGTGCAACAAGGACGGCCCTGCAAAATAGATAGCAGATGGGAAGTAGAATTCTGTCAGAAATATTCACTAGTTCTGAAAGAATTCTACTTCTACTTCACCAGCAAGCTCATAAGAGGCCTTGATCAGTTATTACAGATGGTTAATAAATACACATCATATAAACAGCGGGAGATTTGTGCAATTTAAACAGTTGTCTGTTGACATCACGCTTCACTAAGAGCAAGAAAGAAAGAAAGAGTGTAAAAAAAAAAAGCTTGAGTTTCTGTGGTCTTGTAGTGCTTGTGGGTTGACACATTTAATAAAAACGGATGTTTATCTGTTACGTGGGAAAGTCAAGTGACTACAGTCTTTTAAAAACACTTTCTATGGGCATTTAAACGTGTGAATGTCCTACAAACTACTTCATCTGATGCATACTTGAGCCTTAACTCTACCTATCAACAAGGGTGGGATTCTACTGTGACTATGTGAATAAGTCTCAGCTTCTTGTCCATGTTTTTAAGCCTTTGGATAATGTTTTTACTGGATAACATCACTAACCCGGCTTTACCTTCCTCAGGACACAGCGTTGGACCCTGGAGAAGATGTGGCCCTTCTCTCAGTGAGCTTTGAGGATGCTGAGGCGACCCAAGTCTTCCCTAAACTCTACCTGTCCCCCAGCATTGAACAGTAAGCACATCATATTAACAAATAACTTTTATATTGTTCCTTTATGTGTCAGTTTAATGTACAACATGGATTCCAAAAAGTTGTGACACTGTGTAAAACATAAATAAAAACACAATGCATCAAATTAAAATGATTTTAGTGTATACTAAAAATCAAGTGTTTATCAGTTTAAACATCAGACATATTTTCAAATCATTGACCTTTTCTTTGTTTTTCACAGTTTTTTTAACCTTTCAGGGCTGTATCTTTTGAAAGAGATAGTTATTTGTGTATGCAAGCTGTGACACAAGAGCGGGACAGCAAATTTAGCTTGAACTGTCTATGAAGCCAATGCATTTATAATGCATTATACTGCCTTTCAAAGCCTAACTGCAGTAACTACTTTTTTGGTCAAAATTGAGTTATAACTAAAGACTAACTCCTCAATGTCTGTTTTATCTTGTGACAAAGTTTTAGATTTAATTTTGCTTTATTTCAGAGAAATGGTGATATAAAAATTGCAGTAACTACAAAATCCAGACCGCAGTAATTGCACTTACCATGGTATATGTAACATATTAACATATGTATAAAGTACAAACATTGTATTAACCATCCAGGATTCAGTGTCCTCAGATCAGACACATTCCTACAGTATTAGGGGGCGCTGAAAAAAGTCTTGAAGTTTTGTTGTAGTAACTCACTAACAAAGACGAGACACCTTAAGAATCTCGGGGCGGGCCAGCGAGGGTCAGCCAAAGGTGATGCGGGACCCACTCACTCTGCTTGTGATTTCGAGGATGCGAGAAGTAGTTGACGGATTAGTGTGCTGTGAATCTAGCGACATATTATGTCATTGTGAATAATCCCACATCCCAGTGTCTGGACTCATCAGTCGGTTCCCTCAAAAACAACAAGGGAAGAACAAAAAATGAGATGGATGACACACAGCGTCTGAGCTCGGGATGACTGGATGTCTGCAGACATCTGGGGTGTTAACAGTGCAGAGACTGTGTGTTTATGTGTGTGTGTGGAATGTTTTCTGTGAGTCTGTGGGCACTGTGTGAGTGGGTACTTCAGCGTGTACTGTCTTTGTTCAAATCCATTTTTGTCTTGCTAGATTTAGTGTGTTTGTGTGTGTGTGTGTGTGTGTGTGTGTGTGTGTGTGTGTGTGTGTGTGTGTGTGTGTGTGTGTGTGTGTGTGCGTGCGTGCATGCGTGTGTGCGCGTGCGTGAGGGCGCGCATTTGTCAGTTTACATTTGGGCGTGTTTGTGAGTGTGAGTTTGGATGTATGCATGCTTGTGGGATTTTTTACTCCAAATGTATGTGTGTGTTTGCATGTGTTTGTGTGCGTGCACCAGTATTGGAATAGGCTTTGCTCTTAATACACTGTCTTTGTAGGTGTAGATGTAGATAAGAATGTTTTTGTGTGTGTGTGTGTGTGTGTGTGTGTGTGTGTGTGTGTGTGTGTGTGCGTGTGCATGTGCGTGTGTGTAAGAGACAGAGAGAGCCAGGTATGGGCCCACTCTGACCTCGGGGCCCCTACGGTCTGAGCCTTCGTGCTCGGAATAATCTCAGGCTGATGTTTATTTACAAGCACACGCCCCGTCGCACCAGGTTAAGAGACCTCTGCTCCCCCTACATCACCACTCTTTATCTCTCTCTCTCTTTCCTTCCCTCTCTCTCTTTCTCCTGTCTCACCGAGTTCATCCTCATCTCCCATGCTTCTCTGTGGCTCCTCTGTTTTCTGCTTCTCTCCAATTTCTTTCTTTTTTTTTTAATTCTTACAATAATCAAATCCTTTCTCTCCTCTCCTGTCTCCTGCCATTTTCATCCCATTTTTGCACTTCATCTTTCTTTCATTTACTGTGTGTATCCACTTATCCCTCACTCTCCAGCGTTCGCTAGAGCAGATACATGCACACCAGTAAAAACACAGGGACGCTTCTCCCCTCCAATATGTAAAAATGAACTGTGACAGGATCATATCCCCATGCAGGAACTGCAACAAAGTACCCTAATTACTCCACACAAATCAAAGGTCACCTGCTTGTCCTAAATAATCCTTACTTGTTCCGTGCTGTCTATGTGAAAATGATATCCAAGCAATACTATAAGAGAGACAAGTACACTTTGTGTACTGTTCAAGTGCTGTTCAAATGAACACATTCATTTTTTCAAATTAACTTTAACAAGTTTACAAAACAATGCAATAAATATAAACATTTTGGACAGTAGCTTATTGATTTTAAAGAAAATGAACATATTGGTATCATGTGAAACTAGAAGACGGGAAGAGGTCTAATTAGATGATTAAATAAATAATTAAAGATGATCCGTTGACTTCTGTCCTCAAGACAATTGAATGAAAATGGGTTCTATGGGCACCCAGCAGTGTACCCTTTATAGACAAATACCCGTTATTACAAGCTTCAGTTTTCAAGACCAAAAAAAGTAGTTGCAATAAATCACAGCAGATTGTGGATGTCTGTACTGTCGTATGAAGCACTGAATATGAGATCCAAGCTAAGAACAAATTAATTGTACAATTTTCTTTGATTAATCACATTTTTCTGTTCACCAATGATGAACAATGAACAAAGCGTTTAATAATTAGGGATGGTTATTGTTTAGATTTTATCATTACTACTTCTCCTATCTCTTTATGGGTTCAATCTTTTATCAATATGTTTTGGGTGATTTTTCATGACTGAAAAATTGCTTTCTTAAAAGATAAAAGTAATTAATTCACAACAGAATTAGAGGTCAGTCCAACTTAAGTTAGTAAGCGCTGTTGCTAACTTCAGGGCTAACTTTTACTTTAATCAGCAGCTGGCAGCAAGACACAGAAACATATTGGATATCTGTCTGTGAAGGGGAGACTGGTGGGAACCCATAGAACCCATTTTCATTCAAATTTGTCAAGGTCTCCTTTGAACCAAAATGGCCATGTCAGCTCACTTTGGAGTTGTTTAGCCCACATACCAACAAGATATCATGACATGTTGTTGGTACCAATGGATTCCTTGGGTCTTCTAGTTTCATATGTTACCTGTATCTTCACTGCGACTATAAGGTCAGCTAGCTACAGCCCAGAATTGTGTGATGATTTCAAATGAATTGCAAAAGTTAAAACATTCATTTTGACAGCACTATATATTCATATTTGCTCTCTGGGGCTTATATGTAATGAGCATTCTTGGTCCTAGCAAGCTAAGTTAAAACAAGGAATGTGCTGTTTGATGGACACCTCTCTACATAGAAAAATCCACTTGGTTGAAGAGGCTTTCACCCAGAGTGCTGTTGTGTGGTGTTGAAATTGCAGAACACCTCGGGGTTCAGATATGTGTGTTTATTGCATATGTCTGCATGTTTTATGGTGTGTGTGTGTGTCTGTGTGTGTGTGTGTGTCTGTGTGTGTGTGTGTGTGTGTGTGTGTGTGTGTCTGTGTGTGTGTGTGTGTGTCTGTGTGTGTGTGTGTGTGTGTGTGTGTGTGTGTCTGTGTGTCTGTGTCTGTGTGTCTGTGTGAGAGTTTGTGAGGGAGACTGACCTTACCACAGTTCCAGACCAGACTGAAGCTGTTGCAGCAGTGTTAGAGGCTCTCCTCCTCTGCCAGTTACGTGAGGAGAACAGACAGAAGGAGGCTAAAGGCAGTAGAGTGGAGAGCAGGAAGTGGGGAAGCTACGGCGCAGAGGATGGAGAGGGGTGGTTGCAGGCGGAGAGGCGGCGGGGGGTTACATGAAGAAGGAGAGGCTATAAAACAAACCCTCCTCATTTTAACCGTCTAAGAAACATGTCAAAATGCAGAGGATTAACAGCGCCGCACTGAGCCAAGCTCTCATTTACCACCCCTCTTCTCCTGCTCAATGTTGCCTCTTTGTCTGGAGATATTTGCACATATGCATATCAAGGCCGCGTATGAATATGCTCCGCTACATGCTTTTGTGCACCTTTTTGTCAGCTGTGTGGGAGTGTGTTAATTCATGACCCAGGGCGGAAATGTATGTCTTCTTCATCCTTGTTTGAAGACAAACGATTGCATGTGTGTGCAAGTTCGTGCATGAGCGCACTTGTGTTGTATTCATTGTGGATGCTACTCAATTTAGCATGCAGATGTGTGCGAGCCAGGCTTTTGCTGTATGTGTGTTCATGCAGATCTGTTACCCTGTTAGTCCACGTCCCTGTCCTTACTGACCCTTGTTAGTCTTTGGTCTTGTGTAGCTGCCCATTGTCTGTGCATTGGCTCCAGTGAAGAGGAAAACTCATTTGTTGCAGTGTTCCTGCACATTCTGTTTCTCCAGCGAGCATTTGATAGACAGCGACATTCAGGGGCTTTTGCATTAACCCGAGCTATCACAAATGTTCACAATATCATAGAATGCCAGAATGAAATTCACATCAAAAACAGCTTCGAAAAATTGTTTAAATCACTTCTCATTTTGTGAAATGGTGAATGTAGCAGCTGTGGACAGCGACAGGAATTGGCTCAGCTCTGGTTTTGGCACCACTGGATTTCAGTGTTGGTACAGGCTGTCATATCAACTACATCTATTCAGTGTCAAAATGTCTGAATTCTTTCTGTCATTCCAGCTTCTAATCAATCATCCTGTCATTTTCTTCTTCTTTTTTTCTCTTTCCATTCATCCTCCATCTGTCCACACATCTATTCTTCCTTCCTTTGCTCACTTATCCCCCATACTGCTGTCTCGACTTTGTAAACTTTGTTTGAATTCACTCTCCGTAGGGATGCAGTGATGTGACTTTTGCAGTCCTAATATCTGGGCTTTGGGTATCAGCTCATTCAGAGTCCCAACAAGCAGATAAACTAGTGCTGTCAAAGTTAAGGGGAGGGGAGGTGGATGGGTCGAACAGACGTCAGACTTTCACCCAGCAGAATGAGGTGCGTGTCCCATGTGAAAACAAAAGTAAACAATGTGGTAGAAACATCACTGAAGTCCATGCCTCACATTTTATGCATCACGTTTATACGTAACTATGTCACTTCCGGTATTCACATTGCCTTTATAACTACTTCACTTCCGGAATTTAACATAATTTTTGAGAAATTGTCTTTTATAACGCCTGACCAGGAAGTGCTCTGCCGTAAACCTATATTAGTGGCTTTGCAGCCTTTTTGTATATATATATATATATATATGTATATATATATATAAAGTGTATATATATACACCACATTGAGCCCTGATGTCAGTTTCCCTCTAAAGTTGTGGCCTGAAACTTTGTGACAGTTTTTGTTTGATGATGATAGGCCAAGTAAAAACAGGAGAAATTATCAAATATATTCTCTATATGAACAGATGTTACAACATACAACATTTAAAATTAAGACATCATTTTAAAAAAGAAGTTTATTTTCGGTTCAAAATGTTGATTCAGTAAGTCAAAGAAAAAATAATTATCAGGTAATATAGGTGAGGCTGTGCTGAAAAATAATGATGCCAACATGGCACGGTGAACATTTTTTAAAGTGGTATATACAGGGAGAATAAAAAAGATTCAAAAACAGACAAAATAGTCCAAATCTCCAAAGGGTTGAAGTTGGAATCCTTAATATTTCTGTCCAGGTTGGTTGTGGGGACTGCATGTTTACCATCATAACAGCAAGTGCACATTAATACTACAGCAAACCGCCACTGAGCAGCTGCTCTATATGTTCACAGTGCAGCCAAACAATGGCTTCTGTTTCAATCAGTGCAGCTGTTTACACAGGTCACGTTTCACTCTCACTTTACGCATTTAACTGCCACTGGAAGCTAAGTTTTAGGCCATGAGTATTCTTCTCATAAGGATGCTACACCACTGAATTTTGGCGTTGGTACATGCTGTCATATCATCTCCATCTCTTCAGAGTCAACGTGTCCAGGGGTTCTTTCTGTCTGCAGTTTCTCCATGTACCTGTCTTGCCATCATCATATGATTTTATCAATCGTCCGATCATTTTGTCCATCGTTCTGTTTATTTGTTTAGCGCTCTGTTGTTGGTCCATTCATCTTCCATCCCTTGCTCCCTTATCTTTCAAATTTTGTCCCGTCTGTTTCACTTTTTTTTTTTATTCACTTTTTAACTCTTGTCTCCTCCGTCGTATCTCTCCAACCCCCCACCCCCCTCTTCCCTCCTGTTTTTTAAATGTCTGCCGCCTGTCTCTTTTCTCTCCATCTTTCTCCATTTTTCTATCACTCTCTCTCCTCTGCTGATCCCTCTGGCTGATCCTCAAAGGGAACGGAGAGAGTGAGTGGGACTTAAAAGAGAGAGAAGAGCTGTGCTCTACCCAGCAAGGTCGTCCCTCGCTCGACTGAAACGCAGCGAGGAGAAAAAAAAAACAACACACGGGAGAAGAGAGCTTTTCCCTCACTCTCCTTTTCTCTTTCCTCCACCTCTCTACTCTTCTCTTTCATCACTCCTGAGTTGTTTGATATCTCACTTTTACTCTCCTTCAGCAGGGGCTCGGATCTAAGAGCTCTGAACGCAAACTCGTAAGCCCCCTGAGCTACAGTGTTATACCTCTATTTCTATTCCCTCTTCCTGTCTCTTTCTTGCTCTCTCCGTTACTTTTTCTTCCCTTGTCTTCAAACGCAGCATCACTGTAATGTTTTCTGCCTAACAGAGCGGCAAGGGGAAAAAAAAAAGATGTTGAAATACCCCGACAGACACCCACGTTTTTACCAATAATGTACAGCGTACGTAGACTGAGTCTTTGATGGGACTGTACCACCGTGTTTGCTTCTTTTTCTGTAGAAATGATCGATTATGAGAAGTCAAATGACGGTTCTTCTGGAGGCTTTACAGATTCACCTGCTTAAGATTCAGTGTTCATTTGTTATATAATGTTTTATGGCCCGCCTAGAAGAAAATATACTGTGAAAGGCATGCTGTTACGCTGTGTAGCTCCTATCATTTTCCCTCCCTACTCGTTTAAACTAGCTGTTCAGTGTTAAATAGATTTAGACATTTAGGGAATGTAAAATGTTAGCTTCGGAGGCGGTAGGTTTTGTTGTCAAGCCAAGTTATTTCTTAAACAACAAGTGTTGCAGTGGAGGTCATGCAGTGATCAGACCAGGAAAAAAAAAGGAAGGTTCTACTATGCCAGCAAAACAGAATAGTTATGAGAGGGGGCAGTAGTAGGGTCACTAGTATCAAGTGAGTTGGGAGTGTGCTGGCTTGGATTTATAAACCAAAGAGACAAGTCCAATTAAAGATATGAATAGCTATCGGATTGGACAGAGATTTTCAGAAGATGCAGATCAAACACATCCGTCCCCGTGGAGCTTTTTAACATCAATCTCACACATCAACGCATCAAACTGTTTCTGCAGCACTAACATAGATTATTCTTCTGTGGCTTTAGGCAACACATTTTTTTTTACATCATTTTCAATCATTTCAATGGTCTGTATGAACAGAACATGGGAGCAGCATTCTCCATATGGCATGATAATTGGGGACTGTCTTTAAACCTGTAATAATACAAGCATGCATCCAGCAGATACGGAGCAACAGTAGCATTGACTTGGAATGGTTCATGCTGTACATCCAATGATTTGCTTTCTATTAACTCCTGAGGGGAATACCGTTCTCTTAGATGCTATATGCTCCACTATGTTGACCAGCTGTTGTGTCTGTATGCTGTTTGGTAATTATTTTTCCTGCTATTTTTTCCTGTCGAAAACAGTAAAACTTGTGGGTCAGAAAACCAAAACAGTACAGACGTGAAAGCCCCCTTTTAATGATTTATAGTGCATGGTATAAAGAGCATCTGCAAGTACATTTAGGGACAAGTAGTGTTGATTACTGTTGACATTTGAACCAATACTGGTACCTGGAATTTGGTACCCAACAGTATCTTTTTTCTGGACTTTTCTCCTACTTTCTCAATCAACAATATTTTCACCTCCTTGACATATCGCGTTCAATCTGAATGTCCCAGAGGTGTAATGGGGGGACCAAATGATCCCGGCTCAGGACCGTGTTTTAAGGCAATAACAGGCATTAAATTGGCGAGAATGTTTGAGACAGTATCAATGTGTACCGGCGAGACCGAAAATATGTGACGTAGGTTATTTGTGCAACCAACACGCAGGTAACAAGAAAGAAAGGGGAACGTAACATCAGAAATACAGTCATGGAAAAAATTATTAGACCACCCTTGTTTTATCTAATATCTTGTTCATTTTAATAACGCGTACAACTAAAGGTACATTTGTCTGGACAAAAATAATGATAACAACAAAAATAGCTCATAACAGTTTAATTTCAGAGCTGATATCTAGACATTTTTCATGGTTTTCTTGATTATAACCAAAATCATTATCCCGAAAACCATGGAAAATGGCTAGATATCAGCTCTTAAGTTAAACTCATACGAGCTATTTTTGTTGTTATCATTATGTTTGTCCAAACAAATGTACATTTAGTTGTACTAGGCATTAAAATGAACAAGAAATTGAAGAAAACAATGGTCTAATATATTTTTCCATGGCTGTATGCTTCTGAGTCCGACAGTGATCGTATCATGTTCAGCAAAAGATTGAGATTAAGATTAATTTTTATTAATCCCACAATGGGGAAATTCAACCTCTGCATTTAACCCATCCTTTTTTTTTTACACACAAGTGAACACACCATGCACATTACTGTGCCCAGGGAGCTGTGCAGGGGCGTTAAGTGCCTTGCTCAAGGGCACTTCAGTCCTTGACCTGTCAGTACCGGGACTCCTCAGTTACAAGCCTGATTCCTAACCTCTAGGCCACGGACTGCCAAAAAAAATGCAGGACAACTTTGCTCGAGTATATCGCCATCATTGTTGTGCTTATTGTACTATACTGGCGCTGCTCTGTCGCACGCCACTACTGTCTCCTCCCACTTCATTCGGCAGTCCCAGATATCAATGTGAATGGATGCCAATATTAGGCCGTTGCAGAATCAGTGCGTCGAATGTCATAAGGTGAAATGACAGCAGAGCTCGTTACGACACTTTTGCAGAAATGCAGTATGAAAAGGCTTTATGACAGTTGCACAGTGAGATAGGGTCCCAAAACACTAAATGGAGCAAAGAGGAACTGCAGAGTGAGCCTCCTTTCACATACAAGTATTCTATAATCTATTTTTATTTTATTTTATTTTATTTATTTATTTATTTATTTATTTTTAATATAAAAATATCGATTATAGGTGCTTATAGAACATGCTCACCGCTGAGTGTTTGTGGCCAGAGTCACAGAATGTTTGGGATTTTTGCTTTAAAAAAAAGAAAAAAGAATTGTACAGTAATTTAATGTTGGATAGCTCCCATACCAAGTCCAATCAAATATTTCTATGTAAATGGTTCCTGAATATGTAACATGTCTGATAACTGTAGTGTACTAAATGTTATATATCTTGTTTTTCATGAGTTAGCAAATACTGCAGGCCCTGCTTCAAAAGTATTACATGTATGAGTTTCAGTTAATTGATCTGATATTAAGGAAGTAGGAAATGTGACTCCTGAAATTGCTGTAAAGAGATAAGACAAGTTATTTTTGTTGTTGGGCCACAGAAGTACGGTGGCCCTGAGAGCTCACAGAGCTGCAACTTAAGAAAACATATGCAAATACACAAAACACAAGCGAATTGAGAAAACATCTTCATCAATTTGACAACACAAGTGCAGCATTTAGAAAACACGCTGCAAAGACAACACAACAGAAGTGTTTCTAGGGAACACTTAAAAGTGATGCTCATGTCTGGACATGCATGTGATATTATCAAGTTATTTCAAGATAATTATAATTTCACCTTATTATGTTATAACGTGAAATTATCATGTTATTTCATGATAATGATATTTTCATGATATAACGTGACATATAGCGTTAGCCCACTAGCCCGTATCAATCACATTGCAGTTAAACAAATCAAATAAATTAATGATACACGTTTAAGTTGGTCTCTCTCAACGGCACCGAGTTGGTCTTGGTCCTGCTCGCCTGCTTACACTAGCATGCTATCGATCGCCGGCTAACATTAGCATGCTATCGATCGCCAGTGTAGGCATAGACATCTATGGGTGTAGGTACCAGATGGGCTCGGCCTGCCAGATTGGCTGTACGCTTGAATGGGGGTACAATTGGATTGGCTGTACATTGGCTGTATCTATCTTTCTGTCTGTCTATCTATAAGTCGAATGCTATTTAATTTGTCTGAGTCGCGTTGCTGTAGATAGCGTTTTTTGTGACGTAATCAGCAGCAGACAAAGGACCCAGAGCCGATCTGGCAGGCCAAGCCGATCTGGTACCTACACTGGCTAACGTTCACATGCTATCAATCGGCTGTGAACGTTAGCATGCTATGATCGGTATAACGTGAAATTATCATTATCTTGAAATAACTTAATAATATCACATGAATGTCCAGACGTGTGCATCACTTTTAAGGGTCCTCTGGAAACACCTTTATTGTGTTCTATTCTATTTGCAGCGCATTTTCTTATCGGGTTGTGTTGTGGTCTTTGAGCCTAGCGCGTTTTCTAAATGTTGCGCTTGTGTTGTCAAATTGATGAAAATGCTTTCTCATTTTGCTTGTTTTGTGTATTTGCATGTGTTTTCTTAAGTTGCAGCACTATGAGCTCTCAGGGACACCTTACAGAAGCACTCCGACTTGTACAGTAGTAGAGCACATAAAACTCACAACACACAATTTTTGTTTTGACCTGCCATCAACTTCCGTTTGTCTTCCGTTTTATGAATTGAGAAGCTGCTAACTGAAAGGTTTGGACACTGATCTTTAAGGGATAACAAATTCACTAGCATTAGCAATTTTGTCACAATGGAGTCAATCACTGGTGCAGTTAAATTATTTTTCACTGAGTGAAATGCTGACAGCAGACAGAACAGCAGAATACATTACAAGAAAGAATCTGATTTTCATTTAGGTTACTCCAGTCCATTACAATTTGCCCTGATTCTGATCATTAGGGTCAAGTCGGGTACTGTGTAATAGTGAATGATTTGTCATTTCAGCTTTAGAGAATTCCAGTATTTCAGGATTAAATTGGCTCTGTAGCCATCAACCACAACACATCTGCAGCAAAACAAATGGTCTCTTCCAATCATTTTGTAACCAGACTCGTCGTTCT
The DNA here is from genome assembly GCF_030273125.1 of Centropristis striata. Taxonomy (NCBI): domain Eukaryota; kingdom Metazoa; phylum Chordata; class Actinopteri; order Perciformes; family Serranidae; genus Centropristis; species Centropristis striata. Next base: position 20,402,386 of record NC_081532.1, read on the forward strand.
TTTCATTTTCACTTTTACTTCTCGTTTACCTGATTGTACTGTGCCCATGAGATGAGTTGGATACATCTCTCCTTCCCCCAGAAAACCTGCTGCATGGCATAAAAGAATCGAGTGGGCACCGTCTCTGCCCCCAAACCAGATTTAGGAGCCCAGAAAAATCAACACAGAGAGACAGTTTTAGGCTGCAGTGCACTAATGTTTGTGTATCTGCATTTGCCTGTAGGTGCCTGTGTGTGTGTGTGTGTGTGTGTGTGTGTGTGTGTGTGTGTGTGTGTGTGTGTGTGTGTGTGTACGTGCCTGCCTGCCTGCTGATGTGTGTGAGAATGTGTGTGCATGTGCCTGTGTGGGTGTACAGTTTGTGTGTCCCTTCTCCAGGGTCTGTTGAGGTGTTTTATAGCCTTTGAAAATCTTTGCATTTTGATCAGATATTTTTCAAGGTTTTGTGAACGTCTTGTCACAGTCAGGAATTGTCAGTCTGATAAAATAAATTCACCACTGACCCAGCAAACCCACTCAACAGTCTAAGATATCAGTGCAGACACCTCTCTGATACTCTGCAGCTCAAAGCACTCTGACACTTTTTCCTCCTCCTTGTCTCCTTGAACACAACTGCATTGTGTTTTTCTGTAAGTCCACATGAAGGCAGTTTTGTAATGCTGCTTTGTTAATGGAAGTATGTTTTCCTCAATATGTAGGCCATCCTAAATCCCCAGTGTTCAGTATACAGTATGTGTTCATGCTTCATGTCTTCACCGAAATCAAAATGTTACATCTGACCAGTTTTGGTCATTAAAATGTTATCGTAAAGAGAACAAAATGTGAAAATAGCGTGCATTTTTTTTCCTTTTAAAGAAAGGAAAGGGGAAAAATAATAAAAGTATTTGATATTTATTTGAGCAAGATTAGAGACAGAAACATAGCCCTTACGATGCAGTGCAGAATAATACAGCCTTTATTTTTATACACACATTTTCTTCTTGATTTTGTATTACTTTCATGTGTGTGTGTGTGAGAGAGAGAAACAGAGAGAAAGAGTGATCTTGGCCAATGTGACCCTCAAAAACACAGTTTAAAACCTTTTAGTCAGAAACAAAGAAGTATTCATGACAAAATAATAGCGGTGTCATGATTCTCTAAATGCACGGTTCAGTTCGCACCTCTTTTTTTGGTGACAGGTGAATAACAAGAAATGTTGGAAACATTTTCTGACTACAAGAACACAAAAGAAACACTCACACAGTCCTCTCCACTCTCACGTTTATGTGCTCTAAACTAATGTTTCCTCTAACAGAGAAAACAACCAGATACCGACACTAACACCAGGTTCTGCATCACTGACTTTAGACCAGGTTTTTATTGGTCGGTGATGCAATCGCTTGCTGCCTCAAGGTAACAGTGCACGCTGCTCCCTTTTACCAGTGACAGTCAACCTATCTTGAAGCAGCACTGCTCTGCTCATGCACTGCAGTCAACGTAGCCAGCTAGCAGCGATGGACGGGATGAGAGTATCTTTGTACCAGATCCAGAATTTATAAGTTAGAGGTAGTTTTTTCTTTACTTTTTATGTGGGGAAAACCGTGTCGTTAAATATGAATAGTAGCCAAGTATTTTTATATGCTTGAAAACATGTCTGGAGGGGGAATTTAAGGTGAAACAAACATTTAGATGTATATTTTACTATATTTGATCCATTTGTGCCTGTAGATTTCTCCTAAATTCAGTAAAAGTTCTGTTGCAGCATGTAGTTCCGTGAACCCAGTCTAAACCTCATCATCACAGGCATCATCGTTAGAAAGCTCCCACTTTCCTGTAGAATATTATGTGTTTTACATTTTCAATATTGTTGTTGGTATTAATTTGATTCAATATTTTGTCTTCAAATAGTCATTTCCATTAAGAATGTATGTTTCAAGGCTGTTTTCATAAAATGAGTTTTGCTCATGATCTGAGCCATAAATCTCCACTTAGAGACACCAAACTCATCAGTTTTATTCTACTATATTGTGAAGGTTTGTAGAGAGGGGTTTGTTTATATATCATTTATACCCTTATTTATATAACATTTTGTCCCTAAAATATGACGAAAATTTATTTTTTTTTTGCTTTTGACACTTTTTTTTCTGATTTATGAAATAAAAGGAGATAAGACAATTTTCGGTAACACTTTACTTGAAGGTATCGTCATAATAGTGACATGATACTGTCATAACTGTGACATGACACAGTCATAAACGTGTCATAAACATTATGTCAATGTCATAAACGTTTATGACTGCTGTCATTAAGTGTCATTCGGTTTTTGTCATGACAAGTTGACATTCCTTGGGTTGTCTTGATTATGACAACTTGACTTTAATCAAAGTGACATTACCACAAAATGTCTTTGTCATGGCAACTTGACATAAACAAAATATGTTTCTATATTTGTGTTTATGGCAAGTTGGCATAATGATTATTATAATTAGATGTGCAAGGTTACAGACCAATTCTAGCACTTGGTCATAGATGTTTGACAGAATACCGACAAGATACCCAAAACTGACTGTCATGACACCATTATGACGCTGTAATGAAGATATTCTTTGACCTCAAGTAAAGTGGTAACATTTTGATTTGTCATTAACATATCACGAAGTACAAACTGACATACAATTACATATGACAATATTTTTTTTGTTTTCACTACTATTTACAGTACACTAAATTGGAGGAAGGGTTCAGGAGGAGCAATCCAGTACACAAGGAATGTCAACTTGTCATGACAAAAACCGAATGACACTTAATGACAGCAGTCATAAACGTTAATGACATTGACATAATGTTTATGACACGTTTATGACTGTGTCATGTCACAGTTATGACAGTATCATGTCACTATTATGACGATACCTTCAAGTAAAGTGTTACCCAATTTTCTTCTATAAAAAAGTTTGAATCTAATATATCAACAAAATAATATTTAAAATTTGCTTTATCCAGTGTTCAGATTTATGTCCTGGAAATTAGTGCATATTTAATGACCTCATTTGCATATCTAAACTGAAATTTCAGAAAACTCAAAATGCAAGATAAAATTGTCTTAGTGTAAATAATAAACTGGGGAAATTTCAGAGTGATATCTATGAGTTATAAAAAAAATACCCAATTCACCTGTAGTGGCTCAGTAACTCATTTATATACAATGGTAGTAGTATAGTCACAACCTGCAGAGGATTGCATGGAGCTCTTATCACCAAATACATTAACCGGCACCAATTAAAAAGGTGATAGTGTTCAGTAAGAAAATTTAGCATATACTAGTGAGAGTGTGTTATTGAGGCCCTTTATTAATCTTGTGGATGATGAATAAAAGAATCAGTTAAAAGGATGGTCACCTCGTAACAGAAAGGTTACTGACTCCTATTGCCACAGGCCAAGGGCGCCTTGTCCAGTCACACAGGAAGAATAGGATGTTATTTAGTCCAAACAGTCAACAAGCAGAGTCATATGTGGGCCTCTGAGGACCCTCCAGGCTTTAGGAAATAAAGAAGGCAATCAAAATGGAAATGTTGCTGCTTTGAAACTACATTAGAATCTCCAAACAGTTTCTTCTTGGCCTTATCTTTCACTTTGGTAATGAATCATGTCTGCCCTCTTTCCAATTGAGCCTTTATCTGCTCTCACGCTGTCACTGCACTGTCACACGCACACAAAACCACACACAAATAAACAAACTGAGCTTCGTCACCATCCACCTGAGTCACGGAGGATAATCTCTTTGGTTGATGAAGTCACAGGCAGCCCTGTCACTGTACTGCATGAGTGTGTGTGTGTGTGTGTGTGTGTGTGTGTGTGTGTTTGTTTGTTTACATGTGTGCGTGTACCACTGTCTACTGTAAATATGTCATACAGTACAGTAGGTTGCATTGCTCAGAGGGGTTGTGTTAGGCAGCATGTCTGCATGATGACTCTGGTATGTGTGGGTAGTGTTGAGAGCGATGTCACCAGTGGAGACAGAAGCCGGGACTCTTCAGGGTGCCACTTGGAAAATAAAACACCATTATGTCTAGATTCAGAGCCCACCCACAGGAGGCTCAGTCTAAAGCTCTTACTGTAAGTCTGATCACATTAGCATAGATATCATACCATAACATAATTTTATTGTTTGTTTTTTTAGATTTCAGATATTCATTTGTATATGTTAACATGACCCAGAGTCAAAATGTGCACATAGATTCCTATCAGTCACTTCCAAACCTTTTTCTTTTCTTTTTTTTTTTACATTATTACCTGAAGCTGATTACTGTGGTCAGTGTGCTGTCTGGTCACTGTCTGGTCACTGTCTGGTTAGAGGGGAACTCCACTGATATTACACATAAAAGTCAGCCTAGGGTGAAGGGAGCACTACTCATTTACACGGCAGAGCGTCTAACAAAAATATCCGATTTTAGGATCCAGCATTTATGTAGTATTTGGGACTAAAAGTGAGGAAATCTGTCCGCAACTGCATTAATTCTGTGGTTTCATATGAATCCCCCGACGTTACGGAAGGACAGTTCCAATACACTGATCATCATCTCACTGGGGTCTCCTTTTACTATTTACACACTTGTATGTTGTATTTTTGCTTATCACAATCCTGTGTAATCTTTGTGGATCATCACAGCCACTTAAATATGGACTGGAGGTCTGCATTTGTTCACTTGCTGCCTAATTTAATTCTCCCCCTCAGCTTGACCTTGTAGCTTCTCACATGTTTGATTCTCAGTTTTGGCATCTCAGTGCAATTTATACAGCCGCCCACAGTAAAATATGGCTCGTGTTCAAGAAAAATGCGCTTCAGTCAGCATTTTTCACGTTGAGATTGTTGGGCCTGTTCAAGGTTGAGGGTGAACACTTTCAATCATGTGTGTGATCCCAACTGGTGGGTTGGATCTATCCAGAGTGGGTCAGCTTCGGAAAACATTACTTCAAAATATAGAACATTTCAGGACTATTGAGAAGGACTTTCCCACTTCCTGAGGTGAGAGGAGGCACTACAGCATGCCACTTTACCACACAAGAAGCCTTTTGATACCAGCTCTGACGATGACATGATCCTCACCCATCTGTTGAAAGTTTCTGCTTTCCAAAGTCTTGAGCTGTTTGAAGATAAGCTAGCTGCTTTACAACAGCCTGGCTATGATGAAACGTAATTTATTCAGCCTTGTTTTACTTAAAGGCACAATGAGCAGGATTTGTCCTTTGGCCGCTTCTCCCCGGCTCTCTTGTTTTGGAATGCACTCACTCTTTTTGGACCCCGTTTACACACAAAAAAAATGCCTCTTGGGCAGTATTAAATACAAGTGTAAACCGGGTCCAAGACACATTGTGATCGCATCACTCAAACCACTTGCCGAGGTGGTCAAGGACGTTTGACCACATATATTTTGAAGTGTAAACACCAGGAACATGAAAATAGGCAGCACCAACATCTTCATAGCTAACCCGAGACACAGAGTTGAAATCAAGCAACTCGAGTTGTTGTTGTGATATAATAAATGTGGGCAGGGCAGTTTGACCTAGAGAAAGTGGCATTTGTAGTAATGCAATCGAAACCCAAACGGTCACCCTTGGAGCTGCATGATACATGTGTAAACGCTGATGTGTCCTAATCTGTCTACTTGTTGGGAGTCTATACATTGTTGTATAGAAAGATTGTTTGTATTTCGTCCTTATGAGCAAAATACATTGGACATGTCTCCTGCAGGAGAGCACATCCATTGTAATCAAGTGAAGCTGCTACACTGACTGCGGAAACCTGCACCAGCATCACACAGGCCATCTCTATTCTCAAGCAGCTGTTGTGTGTTTTTACATTTTAAGATAAATGAATCAAACCAATGTGTATCCATGATCCTACAGTTAAAACAACCCAGTTAATTAATTCAGTTAAGATAGCCTACACTTCCAAACTTTGAATAACAAACTGTATTGTCACTTAGTGAAAAAGCAACCACACACCGCAAACACTGAGTCTGTGTAGCAGGTAGATGACCCCGCTTCGCCCCGCCTACATGGTGTATTTCAGCAGAACACTAAACACACACAAAGAAAAAGTTTAATGCAGTGAAGTCTCCTTGTCTTGTAAACAATATTCTTCTAACTCAGCTGCAGCTGTTTTTCTTTTCCTCTTCTTTTTTTATCAGACCTGTTCACATGTTGTGCTGTAAGAACTTTTTCAGTAGCCTGGAATACTTGTAACTGCGATTGATGGATTTCTTTTTAAAACATTGATTTTAAACTCCAGTGGCATTCTGTTGCAGCAGATATATATTATATTTTGTGTAATAAAAGCCTGCAGGTCACGTGTTTTAATCCATTAACATGTCAAATCCATCCATCCATTTTTATCCACTTATCTTGGCCGGGTTGCATGTACAGCAGGCTAAGAAAGGTATTCTGCATGTCCCTCTCCAAAGCAATGTTTTCCAGCTCTACTTAGAGGACCCTGAGGCGATCACAGGCCATATGAGATATATAATCCCTCAAGAGTGTTCTGGGCCATCCACAGAGCATCTTACCAGTTACCAGTAACAGAATAAATGAATGGATAGAAATAAACCAAAGTCTATATGTGGACTGTGGTGTTATATCTAAGGGAAATGGATGCAGAACCTAAAACGAGACCAGTGAAGAACAAATGTTTCAGTCCGGTTTTTACATGTTGGAAGACCTTTGTTTGATGCTAACACAAGAGGTTGCCGTCTAGTCAGCCTCCATTTAATTGAGTGTTCAAGAGGCGAAACCATTGAAATCCAAAATGCATCACATTTGTTCACATGCCTGCCATTGACACATGAGTGACGAACACCCCACCATCTATTTTGTGCCTGTGTCCGCATTTCCATCTGAATGATATGGAGCTATTCTTAGATCTGTGGGAGGATAGATGGGCATCATTTAGATTTTCACTTTCAAAGGCTTCTCTTCTCGTCTCCTCGAGCCATTTTCAATCGACCATTTGTTGGTGCGCCGCAAAATGCACAAGCTAATGCTAATTATGTGCACAAAGCCTGCTGTAAATGGTGGCTTTGGAGTTTTGGAGAAAGGGATTTTGACAATGAAAATGGATTCATGACAGTTTGCATGTCTTCCCTCTGAATAAGGCATTATTAATATTCAGTTCTCTGCTGAATATTACTGAACTGAATGAATATTCAGTTAAATTGCTGGGGAGAGGAACGTCTAGATTATCTTGCTTAGCCTAATGACCCCAAGACCCGGCCCCGGATAAGCACAAGAAAAAAGACAGATGGACGGATGGATAATATTCAGTTGAGTATCAGTTTGCGAAAAGATCTTACACCAGCCAAGTGTTTAATATATTCAAATCTTTGTGGATGTACGTGATTCTTATCTTTTACTATTAGCAATTCAGAGTATCATTAAAAACTGCATTAGTTGTATTGACCTCTCAAGACTACCTGTCCTCTTCCTGACCTCTGTGAAGACATCATTTTCCCATAAATATTTGCGGTTTTTGGTAATGACAGGTGGAGTCCATGATGATTTGCTCATCATGATGATGTGATCCACCCCCCTTTTTCTGAACTCCCACAACATTTCTTTGGAATTTTCTTCATTGTGAAACTCTTCAAAACTTCAGCGTGAGTCACTGCCTTTCAGCTTGTAACAATAAGAAAAAAAAAATTAAGTATTTTCATGGGGGAGAAAAGCTATTTCTCTTATGGCCCTATTTTAAAACATTCTTTAAACATGTGACCTAAAGCATCGATTGGTACCAACAACGTCATGCTAGCTTCTCTGAAAGGGGCTAAATAATGCTCCAAAGTTAGAGTAAATTTGGTGCTGTGACCTCTAGGATGATAACAGCCTCATGTAACACTACCTCAGCTTGCAACAATGAGAATATGTGTAAAATATTGTCATACAACATTTTATAAACCATGGGGGAAAAGCTATTTCTTTGTGGCTGTGGATGGATGATGCAGAGCTGTGGACTTGTGATTCGACTTAGACTCATCTGCTGTGGGGACCAAATTATTTCAGACACAAACTCCTTAAGACTTGATTTGGCGAAGCTTAGAAGACTTGATCTGGTGACCATAATTGCTGAAGAGTGCTCTACTTTGTGTCGTTGTGTCTTTTTGAGCAATAACCTAATGCACAGCTTCATTTGCAGCGGCTGAAATGGAGAAATCTGTAATATTAACTCACGAAATGTATGAGCCTATACACATAAATGAGTAGCTTAATAGTTTTATGTACCTAGTTTTGCACCTTCATCTTCAGGGTTGTCTTATAACTATTTGACTCATTACTGATTATTGATTCATTACTTGCAATTGGATTTAAAAGGGACAGTTCTCCATATTTTTTTTTTCTTACCTGTAGCACTATTTATCAGACTTGATTGTTTTGGTGTGGGATGCCGAGTGTTGGCAATACCTGCTGTAAAGAAGTCGGCTTTTTCTTGACTATAATAGAAAAAATTAGCACTTCACTTGTGGTGCACAAACACCAAGAAAATATATTTCAGAAACTCAACAGCAATCTCTCCTTTATAGAAATCATGTTACTCAAGATAATCCACAGACCTTGTTGTGAAGAATTTTCCATCTAGAATGCACACCAAAACAGTAGATTAATATATAGCATTACATTTATAATTTTTTTAAGGGTTTACTGTCCCTTTCCAATGCCCCATTTCCATTTAAAATATAAGTTTTTGGTAATTTTTATACTAAGCAATGATGGATCAGAAAAACTTTCTGTTTTTGGCTTGTAAGTCATGTCTCAAAGACTCGAGGCGTGACCTGGACTTGGCTCAAAAAACTGAGAAACAGCTCATAGAAGATGTGATGAAATTGCTGGGATCATGGCCTTGGTCTGTGACTCACTGTTGTTGTGTTTTACCTTTACATACACTGTTACCATTTTTACATCATAGCCTTTCTGATCAGCTAAAGAACAAGCCCGAGGGACTGCATCTCAACATACGTGCTCTTTGACATTTGACATAATGTTGCATGATGTCGGCTATTTACATGCATCCTTAACCTGGTAAACGGAAGTCATCCACTTCTGTGTTGCTTTTAAAAAAACAGCGTTACTAAATGCCCTCCAACTGTCCTTCTATAATGAAGGATGGAATATAAATAGAAAGCAGCGGAAGAAATCCTCCTCTATGTGTCTTTAAATGAGCATTAAAAGCCAATAAGAGGTTCCTTAAGACCTTTAACCCATCCTCGGGGTATTCCCTCTGTTTTTGCCCCACATCAGAAAAAAAAAACGAGGGAGTGACTACTTCGGTTGGTTAGTCATTAGGGAGCTGCAGCAGCAGATTTCCTGATTAAACAAGCATGCACTAATCACTAATGGAGCTGTGCTGCAGGATTGAATCAGGAGGATGTCAAAATAAATAAATGAACGAGTGAAGGAGAATGAGGAGGATGCTACAGGCATGAGTCACTCCTTTATTTTTTAATTCCACAACTTCAGTACATGGCAGCCAACTGATGTCCTCTGTCTTCTTGCTCATTAGTTTACATACATTTTCCATTAAGGCAGGTGGTCAAAAAAAAGCTTAAATTGTCCTACAGGTTGTTGTGGTGGCACAGAGACTAACTGTATGTGCTATGTAATTTAAATATGTTTATTTATATGCTTTCATTTTTTCAATTAGTGCTCTGGGAGGCTCTTCAGCACTTCATATCCCAGCATTCCCCAGTGGAGGATGCCTAATCGACTATGTCCCTCAAGTGTGCCAGTTACTCACTAACAAGGTAAGTGTTTCAACTTATTTCACTTTTACACAGCTTGATTACATATAAATAATATAATATAGGCAAGGCAAGGCAAGGCAAGTTTATACACAAGGTAATTCAAAGTGCTTTACATACACATGAATATAATAATGTCTTTAGAAATTAGTGTCTATTAATGTTGGGGTCTGCATTATGTCACATTAGTTGTAACCTTTAATGTAAATTCGATTCAACTTGACCTAAAATGCTGTGAACTCTAGGATAATCACAGCCTCATGAAACAACAACCTTAAACTAGAGATCATGGATATTGACAATAAGGGGGTTTCTTCGCAGTTTACAGAACAGAAGTATTTGCCATCCATACACTGAAAAATGCAGAAATCTCCAAAATGTCAAAGGTTTTTTAATGCCAAATCACAGCATGGATTTGCTGTGGCGTTTCTTGAGGTCTTGATGTTGTATTTGGAGGGATTTTGACCATTTTTATTCATGCATTGTCAAAAGTGCTAAAATTTTACACAAAGACAAATGGTATCACTTTTGAGACATAATTGAACTTGAAAATTGCCTAAGCCTTTGACACCTAACAAAACACAATATTTATTCCAGATTCATAACTGGAAGAACTTGACACAGTTCTGAGCTGCATCTTAAATCTTCAGGGTCCCTGTTTTAAGATGATGTACACCCCTTCTATGAAGCATCTATTTGACCTGCTATCACCCCCTGAAAAATCCACTTTTCCGTGCCAAAACAGACAAAAATGGATCTATGGTTGGTCTCTAAGGGTTAAAATTGATGTCAGCATTCGAGATAGAAATTATAAATAATTGGTATTCCAGTGGGTGTGTGTGCCCACCCACCTACTGCATGCCACCCCTGCATAAGTCAGTGCCTCACTTGGGCCTCCCCAGTCAAAAAAATGTAGACACGCCACTGCATGTTTGTAAATTGTTTATTGCGTTTTGTACGCTTTTGTGCAGCAAGGCATGTGTCTGCTGAGGGATGCCTCTGTCAAGATGTGTGTGTGTGTGTTAATGTGTGTATAGGCATTCATGCACATGTGTATGGCATCTGCCAACGTGGGCGTTCTGGCCAACCTCCATAGGCTGTCTGAGCGCTCCTTGGCCTCCGCAGGTTGACAGGTAGATATGCAGTGTAGACACGATGTAATGCCATTCCCCTCAGGAGAAATGCCCATCCCCCGCTACACACACACACAAACACACACACACACACACACACACACACACACACACACACACAAACAAACACACACATGTGCACAATACTCACGGATACCCTCCATGTCTTTCTGTTCACCTGATCTCTGAACAGTGTACTCTAGGTGTCTGGAACACTCGTGTCCCTGTCTGACCTCCGTGTCGCTGGGCGTTTAAGTCCAGCAGTGTCAGAACCGTTACCTCCACCTGCCTAAGAGAGTCACAGAGGGCACAGCCTGTGTTAGGATAGTCATGTTAAAAATGTGTCAGTAGCAGATAAAAGCAGGATGACACAAAAAAGTAGGGGGCTTTTTTCATAATGTCACCATAACAACTTGTAAGAAATACACTATACTGCCTCTAATACACATCACTACCATTGGTTTGTCACAGGATGTGAAGTTTTACCAGCACTGTGCAATGCAAGCTGGCAATTGCTGCTAGCATGTACATTAATATTCTAAACTCTATTGGTTTGTAAGTCTAAATATCATGTTGTGTTTTTGGTTGACCACCTGGTCAGCCCTACACATGGGTATGTGAGTGAGTGAGTGAGTGAGTGAGTGAGTGAGTGATCATGATTCACAGTACGCAACTTTTTGGTCAAAGATGTTGTCATTTGCCTCAAAAGGACAGTGCTTTTACTTCAGTTTAAAAAAACATCCTAACTACTAATATCCAAAATACTTACATCATAGACACTATCAAGAACTATTCCTGTAAAATCACAAAGTCACATTGACCAAACATGATCACCCCTTTACTAGGTTTTGGCCTTGTCTTGTTCTAACTTAATTTGAAATTCAAACTATCTCTTGAACGCAGGAACAATAACATTCAGTCTGTGGTGATCCGTCCACATTCAACATTTTCAGCGTATAATGGCAGCAGACTACCAGTAGAGGATCATAAAATGCTATCACTCTGATCATTTCCATGCCCATTCACATCCAGGCTGTGAATGGATTATTGTGACGCAAAAGCCTCTAAAAGTGAGAAGTAATGTGTGGAAGCTTTTTGTATTTAACAGTGTAGGTGGGAGATTGTGAGGAAAGACAAGGCTGTTTTCAGCCTATTAAAATAGAACTTACTTACAGTAACATTACCACCACAACAACTCTGACTCACAAATCCGACAGCAGACTGAACTGAGACTTTGATTTACTTCAAATCATTGATGGACTGGGACCACGCCAACCTGTAATCTTGAGCAAAAAAACATAAATTCCAAGTTTAAATTGTGTATGTTCTGTTCAAATGAATTCAAACTATATATACATGTGTTATTCCCCATTAGTGAATGTTTAGATAGTACCTGCCTTAATAATATTTGAGCTATTATAGCACCTTTCACAGAGAAGAGCATACTGGCTATTGTTAGTGTAGCTTGTTTGGTCCTATATTCGAAAAGTGAGATTTTTTGGTAGGTGGCTAGGTGCGGTATAAATACTGTTACATACCAAAATGCTTAATCCATTGAGAATGCACACAACCCAAATAAAATGACCTGCACTGAGTCTCTAGGAATGAAGCTGTAGAGTGAACTTTTTGTGAATTATAGTGAATAATACCATTATAACTGTCTTGTTTACACCCCTACTATTTGAGAGGTTAGCAATCCTCTTGGTCCACATAGTTCAGATATGTAGTTCAAGCTGTTTGGGAACATTGGAACGTCATTTTTGTGCCTTTTTCTTGGATCTCAATATGTTACTTGTCATTGTTGTGGCCTTTTCGATGGATGTAGACAAAAAGTAGCAATTAACATGTTTGGTGTGTTCAATGGCACACACGTGGCTCATTTGTGTGGCAGAAGTAATGTTGGCCATTTTCTGGAGTCATTTTGAGCCAAAGTAAAATTACCCAAGTTTTGCCAGAGTAAGCAGAGATAATAAGTGGATTCATCAGGGGAAGATAGGAGATGAAAGCGAAACTTTTATTAAGCCAAAGAATGGTAAAGAGGAAAAGACATCCTTTTTCTAATCTTTGCCAGGACAGACTGTGCAGTCATTTTGTCCTTTTATAACCATCAATTATCTCCTCCCACGTGTTCCAGATGCTATGATTGTATTGACACAACTTTATTGCCTCATACTGTGCACACAGCTGTGACTGGGATTGTGCAGAGTGATTGCAGCACCTGGAATCAGCAACATTAAAAAAATTGTCATGAAAATCAGCTGCAGAAGCTAATGGGCTCTGAGGGATTTTCAATCATCTCCTGCATACATACAGAATGTGATCAACTCACACAAGAGAGGGAATTACTCTGGTTTAATCAATCAATCAATCAATCAATCAAATCAACCAAAGTGTTAGCGATAGTTTGGGAGGAAACTTGCCTAGAAGGTAGAATCGTTGAGGAATTAATCATAAAAAGTAGTCTAATTAAACGTGTCTGCTTTAAAATGCTCAGGTCTGTCTTTATGTTGTGCTAAGAGTTTTTACAAGAAACCACTTTACAATCCAAGAAAAACTCTGTGACTGAAATAACAATATCAACTTACCCTCCACTATTTCTGAAAACGTCAACAAACAGTCAGTCAGTCAGCCAGCCAGCCTCTCACGAATACAGTAAACTTGACCCCATATGAAGGCAACAAGAGTACAAATAGAATGAACAATAATATATATATACTAAATATAGAAGGTAGAATCAACGGTAAGATAAAGGTAAGAATATGCTAGATACAACACTGATTTTTTTTTTTTTTAAGTGAAAACCGAATGCATATATATATATATTATATTTATATAGTTTATATTAGTTTTTAAAATAAAAGTTAATCAGTTTCATTATTCAACAACATATCCAACCTTAACAACAGAATAGACAGTTTGTCAATACCACCCATAACGACACATGCGTGTTTGTCAAAGTGGCTCACGGTGCAGCGGAGTGTTCTTAAAGTAGCACACGTCATTATACATACACGTACGGTTCGTGGTTGTAAAAAAGGCTGCAGTTTCTGTGAATTTAGACTACAAAACCACTGGCCTAGGTTTAGGGCAAAAAAACTCCTGGCAAGGATTTTAAAAAAGACAGTTTAAACAGTAAATAAATGTACCTAAATGCCAGAAGAGAAGTAGTTAGGAGGCTGATGTGACTACCAGAAGGTACGTAAAAATGTAAGTTATGTACTACTACTACTACTTCAGCAAGAAGCGGACAAGAGTTTTAAACATAAATATGAGTCGTATTTTGCTGCCTGTAGAAATGCCCTGTACTGTCGTTTTTGAGTCTGGAAGAACTGTAAGGCTAAAATACAATTTCAATTCCAACATAAATGCCCTTTGGTATTTGGATTCTGATGCCCATGTGAATCCTATGAGATAACCAGAAGCCAGTGATTTTTAAAATGTATTTGTAGTCAGATATCACCTCAGTCACTCTTTATAACATGAAAGCTGGGGGTGGTGTGAATGCGTATGTGACACAGAGAGAAGAGATTTCTTAATCACACAGCAGGAAGCACTTCCGGCGTTATTGCATCACACTCCCCACAGACACATGCACAAACACAATAAATGGGCGCGCGGGCGAGGTACTCACTGGTGCAGGCAGGTTTGAATACCTGCAGAGCAACATCACCTGTGTTGCATCACTCAAAGCTCCAGGCAGCCAATAAAACCATTTGGCTGCAAGTCGCAGTGACAGTGGGGGCGGGAAATCCTCTCTCAGTATGGGTGTGAGAGTTCAGTGATCCACAGTTCCCTTGAAAAACACACGCACACACACACACACACACACACACACACACACACACACACACACACACAGTGTAACTAGATAAACAGCTTATTGAGTATGTGGCCTTGCAGCTTTTGAGAAAGCTCAATTGCCGCCTCCACTGTCCCATGTAAACATATTTGAACAGGAGGCTGAGTCACAATGTGTGTCTCTGTTTAAGAGCTCTTGCAGATATGAGACCCGTCATACACACACAACCGTGCATATCAGAGATTACTACTTTCCTCTTTCACAAAATGCCGTCATTCATACATGGTTGATGAGTAATCACTACCATGCAGTAGCAGCGGGTAAGGCAGTACTGTATCTAGCTTTATGATTTATGCATGATATATCCTGTCCTCAAATGAACCTCACTATTTTATGCCAGGGTTTTGAACGAAAAATAAAATCTATTACAGCAATATAACACAATATAGACTTTTATCATGCATTACAGATGCCATGGTACCAATATCACCTTATCATGTCACATTATCCTTGCATTGCTGGAGCAGAAACTCTCCTTCTTACCAAAAAGGTGGTAGACAGCTCTACAAAGGTGGGTTGACAATGAGTTTAACTTTATTTTATTGTTAAGATCTAATTAACCTGATGCAGTCTCGGCTGATCTGATGGTGGACATCACCACCTGATTGGGACTGATGGAGCAATTTGATCTCCTTTTTTTTAAACCTGTGAAGAAGGTATTTTTACCCTGACATTGCAACATGCTGCGCAGATTAAATGCTGCAAGACAAACTAACAACATGATCGATCACTGTCATCTCCTGAGTTGAGTCAGACAGATCCTGTTTCATCTTCTTTTTTAATCATTTAGTTACTTGCAAACAATCTTGTTGCTACACGTCTGTGTAAACTAGAACTGAAGCTAAACCACTTAAATAAACTTAATTGATTCAGTGACGACATGCCGCTCCTACTGTATAATACCATCTGATATATTGGGAAAGATCATAATAACATCTTGTTGTGAGTTTATCTGTGAGTCCCACCACGACTACGTTAAGTTGAACTCTCTCAAATCATTTATCGAATCTGTGAAAGTTAATTTTTTAACATTTGCAATCACCTTAAGTTATTAGTTGCAACCATGTGTTTGGAGATCCTGATTCATGAATTTCATGATTCATGAAACAGTTTAGCTTGGAAACTCTCTTGCAATCGATAATTTCTCTAGAGAAGACTTACCACTCTTGGATCTTTTTCAATTACAAACACTTTCCAATCCCGGTCATACCGTGTTATGACAGAGTTATGTTTTATGTTGTTCTCAAACAATCATTGGTTGATTACAGTCACCAGCCAAAAGATCCATAAAGATGCAGAATTACAATTTATTACTGTAGCTTCAGATGATTCAGTTTAATCTGCCACTAATGATGTGTGTCATTTTAAACTGGATACAATAAACATTTGTCTATCAGAGCATAACTCTATGTAGGATTTACAATAATCCCATTAACATTGTGACATGTATTTCACATTCTGTTATTTGTTCCTGTCCCTTCAGTCTCAGAACCCATTGACTATCTGTCTGACAATGACTTTTTCTTCTGAGGCAACAGCCAATATTTCTTGGGTTCTGGATACCAGGCCAAGACTTCCTCTTCCATTCATCTGTTTTTGTTTGCAGTCCGATTTGCACTTCATCAATACTTTTAGCAGGTGTTTTAGGTCCAGATGACATTTTGACTCATCTATATACATATATTCCCATATTCAATTCAATTCAATTCAAACAACTTTATTAATACCACAAGGGGCAATTCATTTTGATTATGAATGCAAAAATGTTTTTAAAAAGCTTAATTCATGTCAAAAATAGCTTATGAGTTCCAAGATTGCATTCTGGTCAATGCATTCCACCTCTTCGGACTGTTTACCTGCATTCAACCAAAGCCTGCTCAAACATGATTGGTCAATACTACTCAAGCAGACTGTAAACGGAACCCAGAACACTTCCAATACCATAATCTTGTCCCATTGCCTACTGTTTATACAGATGCCCCTTTGATTAAATAGTCTGCATGCCTACTTTATAGACTGGGGGAATTCTGCTGCAGGTTTTTTTTCTGTGTTGTTCAGTAATCTGAGCTTCACCAGCATTGCCCAGGTGCAATGATATATAACTGTCCTGTTAAAGGCTCAGTCTTGTTAGGTGAATGGAGCAGGTCACCTTCATGGCTGGCTGGCTGACTGCAGGCTTTCTCACCTGCCCAGGATGCTCAACAGTCAAGTTAGCCCTGAGCTTCTCCTCTTTGGACTTAAAGAGAATACTTAATCACACCTGTCAACACACTGAAGACAAGCTGGTTATGTGCTCATAAGAGGAGAACCACTTCCTGTGTTCATGTGGTCTGTTGTATTTTTATTGTATTTTTATTGTGCATTTTTCATGTCTCTACCTGTCTAAATTCGATCTCACATATTCACGAGTGGTTTCCATATCTCATGTATTTTTTTCAAAACCTGTCGTCTCTCTTCCTGTGTGGAGTGTGTTCATGATACCATAACTCATAAGTAGCATTTGTTTTAGTGTGTTAGTGTGAGTCAGTGCACTACAAAGACTTTTAAAAAATATTCAATTTTTTCTCCTTTTCTTCTCCTGATGTAGAAGAGTGCTTAAGATACATGTAATACAGAAGTGGTTACTGTGTTTTATCAAGATTTAACAAAAAAACAAATAGCTCCATGTAAAATTGAAATGGAGAAATTATATTGAAATTAACACAGTACCTTGAGCAGTCTTTTCTTGTTGCATTTGACAGACTCTATGGTAGAGCTTTTAACACCAGCTTATTTGGCTGTCAAGTGGTAAGCTAAAGACTTTGTACTTTGTACTGTGACATTTAAATTTGCCCGTACAAAGATTGCATGTAATGCCACTTTTGTGCTCTGAGCCGTCTGGTTTTAAAGTGAAAGCAACCATTAAAAAGTTCACCTCTCTTAATCTCTCCACAGGCCAGTGCATTGTTTACATTCTGGGTAGGTTCGCTAAGAAACCCTCTGCGCTGGTATGTACAGTACTGCCAGCATTTCCGCTCCGTCTGTACACACTCACACACTGTTAGTTCTGCCTATAAAGGCTCAATTCAGGCCAAGACAGACCCTGAAACCATGTGTACAGCACATGTGCTGGGGGGGGGAGGAATGGCAGTTGATGAGATAGAAAACAATATATTTGTTCATTAAACAGGGTATACATAAATGCTTCAAGGGTATTCTTCCAGGCTCGAGTCTATGACCTATAATCATGAAATAATAATTGCCCAAGTTATGTCATCTCCCCTGCTGTTGATGTTTTCCGTTACTGTCTTGATGCTGGTTTGAAGGCAAAGGGTGGTCACACCAAATATTGATTTGATTTCGATTTTTCTTCTTCTTTCTACTTTTTTGAAAGAATTCTTATTTTACAGCATTTTTTAACACCTGCCTAAAACTTTTGCACAGTATGTGTCACATATAGAAGATTTTATGAACCACATTTTAATCTCCATGGTTTGACATAAAGTGCCAATCGAGAGGAACAATATAGAGCTTTTTTTGTAGTGCAAGTTATTAAAGAGGGACAAATTGTGCGTGCATCCAAAGGAGTTTAGGTGCAAGACAGAAAACATAAACTGCAACACCAAAGATGTGAGATAGCCAACATTTTGGTCTCCATCTCCTTCAGGCAAGAAGATCCTAGACGATAATTAATAATGATAATAATTAAAATGTAATGCTTTGTACGATGTACAAGCAGTAGTGATGTCAAAATTAAGATCACAAAACATTAATGCCATCTAGTGGGCTCAGAACATGAAGATAATGGATCATGAAGCTTCATTTGGCCATCACTAACAATCAGTTGTTTTCTTAAAAAAACCTTTGTGATGACTTTGCCATGTCATAGTTTCAGGGGTTTTTTCCCGTAACAGTGAAATGGTATGGAGCTGATTTAGAACCATTCTGATTATTCATCATAAATTCACTCTGTCAATAATTGATGATAGATAAAAACTGGATGAGCTGTCAATCATTTCAATTGCATCTCTGGTGTGATCGCTTCAGGCAGCCACTCTTGCCACTCCCAACTTCTTGTGGCTTTATTAAAGAATCTTTGTTTGGCATGGTTTGAGTGTTAAAATGCACACACAGCAGTTTGCCTCAGGTTATGTTTGATAAGAGGTGTGACCTTTTCACTTAAACACTGCAACGCATGTCCTATATAACAATATCTAGGGAAATATGTTAACACTTGTCTGTATTTACAAAACACTGCAGTCAACTTGGTGAACCCATTGAAACACTGTGAATCGGAGAACAGACCTTTGGCACATATTGATATAATTGCAATCTGTGTTCTGGGTGTGCCACGGTCTAGATCAGAATGTACAAATGAGTCTTTTCACACCTATTTGGCCTTTTGACACCACTGGAGAAACCTGTTTGGAGCTCACAACCTTAAAGTGGACATGTTCTGCTCATTTTCAGGTTCATAGTTGTTTTTTCTTTCTGTTTGCATATACCTGTATTCATAAATGAATGTATTCATAAATAAAACACCCAATTTGCTCTAAATTGGTCAGTGTTCCTAGGTCTTTTACATGTGCTCTCTGAGGGGGCATTCACACCTGAGCTGTTTGGTCCGCTTGAAACACACCGTGGTGTGTTTCGTTGCATAGTCCATTTGTTTTTTGCTGTTGTGAATGCTCAAATTAACTTTGGTGTGGAACAAAGAACCGAACTCTGGTCTGCTAAAAAACAGGTCCCGATTCGATTCCAAGAGTTCGGCTGCAGGTGAGAACACAGTCCAAACCAATAGGATAGATAGGAGAATCAACATCAGGCAAGGTAGTAGAAGCCTTGAAAAATGTCTCATGGATAGACATGGTCTAATGACGAAGTAAAGTCTGTTGGTCAGATGATCACATAACACAGTTGCTTTTGGCTACGATTTCGAAAAAGTGTCAGCTCGTTCCCTCACATAGTCAGTCCAACAGACGAAGGACAGCCCCCACAGCGTGATATTTGTTTGCAATGCTTGGTGCGCTTCATAAAGCAAAGTGTGAATGTTGCAACTTCACCACCAAATCGAGTCCTCTAGACTTTATATGTGAAAACAACCTCGGTCTCTGCACCATCATTGCAGCCTGGGAATCACTGTAACTTCACTGTAGCAGCACTTTCTACCTTTATGTACACTAGTATAGTTGTGACATCGCAACCTTGCAGAAGTCTTGACAAATAGTTTAAAAGCATCTTTCCAAATCTTTTCATTATTTTCATACCAGAATGATTGAGCATTTTGACACTTGACCTGCTATGTAAACAAAAAGGACGAAGAAATCTCACTTTCTTTAAAACGTGACCTTTAAACAGCTACTTGTTCTACTTCATACACCTTTGCATTACAACAGATATGTTTCTCCTGATTTTGGTCTTTACATGAAACAAAAAAAGTGTTCAGTGTGCAGCAGATATGTTCTCGGTGTTGAGTCAAACAAATGACACAAATACAGCAGCCATTCAGATTTAGTTTATTTGTTTTTTTGTGAGACTCAGCCTCTATTGATATATTCAAATGCAGTTTTTCTATAGCATTTGCTAATTCAATTGTGTGTGCTGAACCTTTCACTTTGTTCTCTTCAGGTGCAGTATGTCATCCAAGGCTATCACAAGAGGAGAGAGTACATCGCCGCCTTCCTCAGCCACTTTGGAATGTGAGTCAACGAGAGAGCACCACATCCTCCACTGGAGCGATCACAGCATGTGTTCAGCAGTCATTTGTCACTGTCCCTGTGTTTTTACAACAAGTAGTAGTAGTGTTGGTGTACAATAAGATCCAGTGAGACTTTGAGGAAATAAATGTTTGTATTACAGGGGTGTGGTGGAGTATGATGCCGAGGGATTCACAAAACTCACTCTTCTACTAATGTGGAAGGACTTTTGCTTCCTGGTACACGGTAGGAAAGTCACACAACATGAACACATTCTTACTGGGGTGTGTTTCTGATCTGCCTGGATCACATCTGACATCTCTCTCTGCTCCTCGTAGTGGATCTCCCACTGTACTTCCCCAGGGACCAGCCCACCCTTACCTTCCAGTCTGTGTACCACTTCACCAACAGCGGCCAGCTCTATTCTCAGGTGCAGAAGTCGTATCCCTACAGCCCACGCTGGGACGGCAACGAGATGGCAAAGAGGGCCAAGTGAGTAGATCCTACCTCAATACATGCTGTACAGTCTACCTAAAATCAGGTCTTTGTATGCTCTGTTCTCCACAAAGTGCATTTAAGGACTATTTCCTTTGAAGTTTCTGACAAGTCATAAATCATAATAAATATCTGTATGATCTGCATTAGATATAATACAATAAGGCCATAATGTCTGCACTGCTCTACACACAGGCCATGTGTTGATATTCACAGATTTTATTCCACCTTCAATAAACATAAACTGGTGTGACCCCCATAAGAGTAAATCTATAGGCGTCGGCTGCAGTGTGAGAAGTGTTTGCTATTTGCACAGCAAAGGTTAATAACTGCTGTAAATATTTGAATGAACTGCTTCACTGCAGAAGGTACAGAAACCAACGCACAATCACGTTCATCGGTTTTCTACTTCATTTCTTTATGGAAATACATTTTAATGTCTCCACAAAAAAACATTACCATCTGTTAGTTTCTAGATTAGTTTATAAGAGCTTTGGCTCAACAAATATTGCTTCAAGGAAAATTATGGCATTTATGAAACAGTGTATAATTCTCATATTTATAGGTATTCTGACTATGATTCATGCTAACTTTGCACTCACAAACTAGTACAAACTTCAAATAATTTCAAACATTCGATGATTAGCCAAGTTAGCTGTTTAGTTCGCGATCTTGAGATCTATACATTCATGTACCTGTGTATTCATTATGAAACATATTTCTTGCTAGCACACTCCATGGTCATTTCGGCTCATTCCCATCCTCAAGTGATGCACAACAATCTGAATAAGAGATTAAAAGGAACCTTGCGTTTCCTCCTCCCCTCACCGGCGGCCATGCTTGCTAAAAAAGTCCCCTTTAGATGATGTGGAACGCTGTGATTGGCTCATAGACATGCAATCAAATAAGTCAGATGACAATTATCAAAGATCTAGACATTGTGGAAAAGTTATGTGATTGGAATGGACCGGGGTCTGAACGGGTTTAAAAAAGGTGATACTTGAGTGAATAATTTCTTTCCATCCCAAGTATTAATCCAACAGACAGGAGAGTGATTTATAACTCTCTGCAAGTAAGAAGCGACAAAGGATCAATCCAAAAAATGCTGAACTCAACCAGTGGTGGAAGAAGTATTCAGATCTTTTTCCAGAACTACTCCACTACACGTAAAAGTATCAGCATCAAAATGTACATAAAATATCAAAATAAAAAGTACTCAGGTTGTTTTATATATTCCAAATATATTATAAGTTTATTATTTTTGATGCATTTATGTAAGCAGCATTTTGCTGTTGTCAAGGTGGAGCTCATTTTAGCTACATAATATTTGTAAAATAATATTAAATTGATCATATTTCTTGATGTTAAATCTCGACCTGAAAAGTTACTAAATCTGGCAGCTAAATGAAGTGGAGTGAAAAGTACAATATTTGTCTCTAAAATGTAGTAAAGTCGAAGTATAAAGTTACATATGTGGAAATATTTAAGTAAAGTACCTCAAAATTGATTTTAAGTAAATATACTTCTTTACATTCCACCACTGAACAGAACACACACACCTGAACACACCACCTGTGGATAAATACCTTATGGACGTCTGTGTTTTCCTACGCCGTTTGATTTCTAACTTGCAGCTCCGTCTCATGTGTTTCCCTCGTGAGCGTGAACACAGAGAGAGTAGATTTCTCATGCACAGTTGTAATTGTAACAAGTAAACACATTCTGCCTTTCATCTGCACTTTGATACATGCTGGGGCTGGACTGACCCACTGAATTTGTTAGATGCTTTGAAGCAGTTGAAACACAATTATTGTCACATTTTGATGTTTTATTTGCTGTACTCTCTCTCTCTCTCTCTCTCCCCCACCCAGGGCGTACTTCAAGAGCTTCATCCCTCAGTTCCAAGAGGGAGCCTTTGCCAACGGGAAACTCTAGTACTCTCCAGCTTAATGACATGCCTGGAGAGTTGCCTGTGGGAGTGTGTATGTTGGTGTGTGTTTGTGCATGTCATTGTGTACCTGTATATGCACAGACTTAAATGTGTGAAATGTGCTGCACTGTAACAGTACAGTGAGAATGACAGTGTGCCCTTGCACACAGGCGCTGTGAATTCCACATTGTTTGACCTTGAAATGGTTTCGTCTCAGAACATTCTCCTTTTATTTTTTCGTTTTTTTTCTTACTTTCTTTGATGTAGAAGAACATGTCCAGACACTGCAACATGCTACAAGAAAATCATTTTACAACAAAACAGAATTTATAGTGTAGCTACAAGCAAGTGATGTGAAAATTAGGTTCCTCCACACCTCAAAGATTATGTGAAAATAGCAGAAACATGAACACTGACTTCGTTTACATGCACATAATATTCCAAGTTTTGCCCCTATTCTGAAAAAGACAATATTCCTAATAAACTGCGCAATGAAAATGAATGTTACACTAATATTGCAGCCGTATGTACTCCAATTAACATGAAATGCTCTGCTTTGTCTGCAGTGTTTAATATTTTACATAAAAAAAATGTTTTTGATGATTTGTTTGAGTGCACAAACACAGCCTCCCTCTTTAATTCCATTAACCACCTTCTTTGAAAACATGTCAATATCCAAGTTCAGGTTGGGCTGCATCATCCATCATGGATGGCTGACCGTCATCGACCACTGAGCCAGACATCATGATTAAAAAGCCGGCTGTCTCAGTCCTCAGTCCTGACAACAATGCCACTATAATGATTTAAGCTAGATGTTAGGTCTGGTCGCTGATTAAAACATATTGTTGCAGATCGCCTTTCATAACTGGTCAAATGACAGCATATTTAAAAACCCTGACATGAATAAACACCAGTGGGGAGGGTAGGAACCTAAGGGTAAAGAGAGTAGGTGAGGATGGGCTGCAAAAAATAAAAATAGTAATTAAAATCCAACATACAGTACCAGTCAAAAATTTGGACACACCTTCTCATTTAATGTTTCTTCTTTATTATTTGTCATTTTCAACATTGTAGATGAATACTGAATATATCAAAACTATGAAAGAACACATATGGAATTATGTAGTAAACAAAAAAAGTGTAGAACAAACCAGAATACGTTTTATATTTTAGATTCTTTAGAGTAGCCACCTTTTGCTTTGATGACAGCTTTTCAGTTAACAGGTGTGCCTTATCAAGAGTTCATTTGTGGACTTTCTTACTTTCTTAATGTGTTTGAGACCATCAAAGCAAAAGTGGCTACTTTGATGAAAAATATAAAACATATTCTGGTTTGTTTAACACTTTTTTGTTTACTACATAATTCCATATTTATTCCATTATAGTTCTGAGGTCTTTCATATTAGAAAATATTAGAAAAATCATTGAGGAGAAGAAGTGTTCAAACTTTTTATTGGTACTGTATATACATTTAAACAATAAAAAATATCATCCATCACATTGTTACACTGTGGACATCCCTAATCCAAATCTTTCATAAAGTCATATGTTTCTCCTTCTGACCAGAAATATGGACTTTTTGTTTGGGCCTGTGTGTCTACCCCAGCTTTGTAAACTGATGGATAGTAACTTTGTGTATAACAACCATGTAACAATGTACAGCTGTAGCCATCAACAAGCAGTAAAACCCCAAACTGTGACACATATTCTGACTGCACTGTATACAACTCTAAATAATTCCCTTAAAACTTCACCCCACATATCCCACGTCTAAACAGGAAAATGCTCCATATGGAATAATTCTGAATATCCAAACAGAATTTGATGTTCATATGACCTCTATCAAATTTGGAATATTAGTGTGCATAAATGTGGTTATTGTGCTCACACTCACTTTTTTAGGATCAGACTAAAATGATTATTTGTTGCCAGCTCACAGTGAAGGGCCTTTATTTTTTAGGAAACTTAAAAACTTTGACAGGAACTTGATGTGACAACCTGTCCCAACGACCCAGTAATTACTATTATTGTTTAATAACATTGTGCCAATGACGCCTGGCTTCAATTAGTCAAACCACAGACGGTTTGGCTCACAACACTCCATCCAGAGCTGCCATGCTGTGAAAGATATTTGTTGATATGTAAACAACATGTAAAACACAAAGAGCTGTGGGGATGATGCAAAGACTTTTATTCACTGTTTGTCAAGTAAAGCTCCAGTGTCAATGTTAAAATCCTCCACAACTATTTTTTTCCCCTTTTAATCGTCTGTATGTTCCATTTGACCATTTTACGCTCTGTGAAGTCTTTTACTGACAGGTTGACAGTACTGTAAATGACTGAATGTTTGGTCAACATTTTTATTCAGTAAAGAAGTTTCCCCTGACAGTATGCGTCAGTGTTTCATACTTGCTCTGCACTGTTTGTAATTAACATTAAGATAATCTAAATGGTTATATATTCCCTGACAATATCTTTTGCTTATAATCACACCTGATCTACAGAAAATCACTGTTTTTGTCAATGGAGTCTGGTGGCTTTGAAGACAGCATAGATGGAAATGTCGGCTTCAGTTTACTGGATAGCTGACAGCTGCATAAATATTGTCAATACAACTTACCCTTACACCGATATGACTTACTTTTACGTAGGCCTTTTTTAATAATGACTTAAATACTCTGTACTTCTACCTGCTTTTCCAAACTGCTGACGTGCCAACCACCATAACTCTAAGGTCTGTAGCAACAGACTCAATAAAGTAGTTTGGGTCGTCCTTTCGTCCCTTGGTAGTATAAGGCGAAGGCATGATCACATGATCCCATTTGAGGTGCAACAGGTGGTGTTTTCATAATTCATCTACCCAATTCAAGAGGATAAGTGGCATTATTATGGATCACACAGCAGTTGTGAACAAGTCACACTCTGTTACACGAGTTTTGGTCAGCTCGCACCTTACGTCCTGCGTCACAGTGTGATGTCGCCACATTGGTTTTTCTTCTTATTGATGCAGTCTATGGTGTTCTTGTCACGTTCGGTAGATGCCAGCAAAATGAAACTGTAGCGTTCATTAGAAGTTGTTTATTAACCATGATTAAACCTACATGAGACCTTGCATAATTATAAGTTAACCTTAACGCTTACCTTAAAGTTACCTTCACACTTCATCAACAACCTTTACCAAGTTTCTCCACCATACAGCAGGGAGTCAGACCCACGGTCCATCCTCCCGCCATACTCTTTATAATGTTCACGTTAAGCCACAAGGATTTTAAGCCAGTGTCTTTTTTGGAACTACAGTGGGATCCATAATAATGCAAAAAAAGCGCACTTTTATGCTACCATGGAAGCAGCCGCTTCTGGTTCCCCTGGATGCCGTGTCCTTAATTCAAATTAAGCATGCAAGGTATCATGGGGTCCAGGAATAAGGTGGATAATTGTTAAAATATTTCAATGGGGAGGTGACAATTTTGACTTGCTGGGGGTGCTTGTGGACAGAGGATCATTAAATTAATTTGGCTCCAAAAACTGAAAATATTTTGAATTGAAAGGCAAAGATGTTGCTGTGTGAAATTAATTGCATTTTTCTGAGAGACAGTTTTTGGCAGAGCACGTCATCTTCATATTTTTGTACTGCCTTACTCATGAAATTGAAAATGACTCTGCCCTTCAGATGTGTAAAGGTGTACTTTCTGTGTACAGCTGCAGTCTCTGTTATGCATTCATAAACCCTAGAGATGCTGTTTTTTTTACAGGCTCCTAATGTGCTTGTGTAATAAGGAGCCACAGTAGAGGATGTGTGTGCGTGTGTGTGTGTGTGTGTGTGTGTGTGTGTGTGCACATGCACATGCTCATGCATGGATGTGCACATGCATGTGCTAGAGCGAGGCAGAGTGTGCGCTTGCTTGTTTTCATCATTAAATATGAGGGTCATAGTTAGGGGTCCTTCCTGGCCTGAGGCGCAGCCCTTTGCTATATTTATTGTTGGTAATGCAGCAACTGTCAAGTCTAATTGAGAACTATAGGGTGAATGTATCTGGGGCATTTAATAGCATCAAGGCTCCTAATAAAATAATTAAAAAGCAAGATTCTTTTTGTCTTTTGCACTGCCCCGCTCCATGTTTCTTGCTCTAACCTTTCCCGACCTGCTTTCAAAACATCTCTGTTGTCAGCCGCGGGATGAGACGCTCTCAGTTTGGAGTTCTGTAAGGGGGGCGAGGGGATTGGAGGGGTGGGGGGGTTGAGAGCAAGAGAGGAAGTTCAAAGGAGGGGTAGTGGGCTGATGGGTAGCATCTTTAACGAGCATGAGCAAAGAATACTTTAACTTGACAGTCAACTGGAGACGTCACGACTTTGCACTCAATTGATTTTCAATAGTGTTGAACTTGTGTGTATTTAGCCCTGTGTGTGAACCATAGCCTGCTAAATTTGAATCAAGGGTTTACATTAGTTGAAATAGCATAAGAGTGACTGAATTGTTAGATTTAAAATGTGTAGCTTAAATAATTGCTCTGAACACACACCATGACATTGCAGTGTAAAGCGTGCCAACTTAGATCTATCTGGAATAAACTTTTCCCCAGGCTGTGATGCTGACCCAAGTTGACATAAGCCCTTTAAGTAACTTGTAAACAATTCCTTCTAAAGTGGCTTAAACTGTGTCACTGTTGCGATGCTTAAGTCACATTTAGTTAGCCTCCTCCCTCAAAAGTGTCTGCGCCTAAACATGGCTCACCTTTACACGCTTTTAAGCAACTTACCATGGATTTATCCAGTGTAATGATCCTGTGAAGGTGCTGCTCAAGGTACCTTTTGAAGATGTGTTTCTCAGCCCCCTGAATCACAGTGCAGAGGTCTGCCAACCCTCCAAGCTAATACTCCAAATCCACTAATCCAGCCGTCTTTAAGAGATCGCAACGGCAGTCGGATGGAATAATTAAAGGCTGGAATAATTAGCTTGGAATCTGTGGACGGGGGATGATTAAATTGATGAGAGTCTGGGGTTTTTTTGTGGTCCGGCTGAGTTCACGCTCTGCTGGACGGGGACACGATTTCAGGAATGATCGGTCATTTTCCCTCGGAGGATGAATGGGTGTTTGAGTGGTGTTTCTGTTTTGTTTTAAGCGTTTATTTTACCCCACTGTGTAGCTTGGGGTGAGAAGAATTTCTTCTGGTGTCAGGACAGCCAACATGACCCAAGCTAACAAAGTATACAAAGGATTCTATCAGGCTTGATGCTAACAGAGGCTCCAGAAGCAGGTGTCCTTTGCTCTAGGGAGCTGGCAAACATGAATATTAGCATTAGATTAACATTAACTGCTCTGGTGACAACCCTATAAGCAGCTAGCTCGGAGGCAGCGAGGACCTGCCAGCCCGGAGAACTGACAAGTGTGTGAAACAGGATCACTTAAAGCTCAGCAATGAGCACCTTCCTGGGCAATAACCCGGAGTTAGCTCTTGGCATCACTCACCCCGCTTCACCTCAGAAGACGGGCGAGGCACTGGAAACTTTTGAAGAGTAGGAAAGAATGCGGAAAAACCGACAAGAGTTGCAGGAGTGCTGGCTGGCTGGGGAGTGTATATGGAAAGATGATAACAGAGAAGGAGGGAAAGTGATTGAAAATCCTGAATCATCACCTTCTGAACTGAGACGGTAAACAGCTGGGGCAGTAGCAAGGATGAGGTAATCAGAGGGAAACAAGGAGCAACCAAAAGGCCTGAATATGTCAGGGAGCGATAAACAGCAGCCTTATTTCAGATTGTTTACTTTCCTTTCCTGTCACCGTGGCCGAATCACCCAATCTGTCAGCCTCGCCTGATGCTTTTTTTTTTAACATCTTTATTCTTTGACTGAACATTTTCCCCCAGAAAAGACAAAAGACAAACAGTAAGCCAAGTGAAAGAGGAAGGAGGGGGTGAAATCACAAACTCCAGTGACTTTGGGGTACTTTGTGTTTTGTCTGTAAGTACAAATTCAGAGTGACATATGAGGAGTCCCCCCCCCCCCACCCCCCATCTCCAGCGTGTTTGGAGGGAGGGGGTTGAAGAGGAGTGTGTGAGGGCTGGATTTCAGAGGCTATGCAGCATTTGCGATGCAGCGTAGGGTTGTTGATGCGAGCCATGTTGAGGATGATGGAGCTGAGAGGCTTAACTAATTTTGGAAAGAGAGAGCAGGAGGAGGAGAGCGGAGGGGGGATTTGGGGCCTTTTGTTACAGCCTGTTTGATCTGGGAATTTAAAAAAAAAAATGGCCCAGAGATGTCGTGAAAATGAGAGAATTACTGCTTGGGTCCCTCACTCTTCTTTTTTATCAAACTCAAGTAGCACGGGAATTCTAATGCACTCCCAAGTCAAAGCGGCAGATATTTTTCTCCCTCTCTTGCTTACAGATAATAACTGGATCTAGTTAAACCCTGATTGTTAATTGCTAATTACTCCTCGTGCATGAGACGCCAGGAGAGCGTAGCTAAGCTCATCAAATGAGTCTTCGCTCTCGAGCTCGTAGGTTTTTTCCCGTTTTGTCTCGTCTTCGTGTTGTTGAGGTGTTCTGGATGGGCTTGTTTTCGGTGGCTTTTGACAAGACAGATTTTTGTCGAAGAGGGAAAAGAGCGGAGGGGGACTCCCTCCTCATTTCCCCCGAGGTGTGATCATCGACACTCGATTTAAACCTTTCATGGGTTAACCAAAGCACATCCTGCAGGTGTTGTTTCTCTGGAAAACAGCTCTCAGTTCCCCTGCGTTAAGCAAGCAGTTTGGCCTTGGTTCAATGTGCTGATTGTTGTAAAAGATGAGACTCAATTTGCTTAAAAATACTCAAACTGGCACCCTGTGTTGCTTCACGAGAAAGAGGATTCTGGGTTTAATGGAGGTTTTTAAGGTAATGTTTGGCAACAATCGCTGAGTTACAAAGCTTTATCTCAATCACTTATTATCAGATTTGAAATTCAGGAAAGCGGCAAATCAGTCATGCTGGGTGGATTATTTCAGGGTGTTTATTGACTTTAATTTACTCCCCTTGTTGTGTGTGCGTTCTGTTAGTCCTCAGCAGCCTTTGTCTTTCTTCCCGCTCCCAGATTTCCTTCCTCTTTTCCTCCCTCCTTCCTTCCCTCCACCAGCTACCTGAGGAGCTGTCAGTCTGGATTGCCGTGCTGTCGGTTCAGCCTGTCAGGCTGAGGGACGCGTTCTGATCAGCCGTGGACACTGATAGACCTGTCAGGTGAGATGACAGCTGCAAGTGAAGACGCGCACGGACAGGTACATGTAATGTGACAAGACTCCTTCATCCCTCCACCACCACTCCTTCCCGCTTCCCTTCAACTCTCCCCCACCCCTTCTGAAAAATAAATATCCATGCATTGGAAGTTGACGAGCTGAAGGAAACTTTTCTTTTGAGGCTGAGCAGATGTGATGCAGCTACATGATGAAGAACGGCTCGGGCATCAGTTTAGTATGTTATCATGTTAACTTACAGTTTTAATGTCTGTAATTTGTGCACATGGTCTGCATGAAATTAAAGGTAAAATGTCCTGTCCTCCTTATCAGCATCTTACTGTGCTGCTGAAAATGATCTTATATATATATACATATATATATATATATACACATATATATATATATATATACATATATATATATATATATATATATATATATATATATATATAAATGTATTTCATGTTGGTTCAATATTGTGAAACAGCTAAAAAAAATTGTTACATTATACAATTACTGACCCTAAAGAATTAAGACTTCCGGTTCACTTGTCAACAAAGAAGAAGGATGAGGAAGATAACGGTGTAACTTAGGGCAGATACTTGTTAGATTGTTAACTAACTTTGTCATGTTTATTTTCCCCTGTGTGACCGGGAATAGTCCGCAGGTTAACACGTTCTTAGGT
Source organism: Centropristis striata (assembly GCF_030273125.1). Taxonomy (NCBI): domain Eukaryota; kingdom Metazoa; phylum Chordata; class Actinopteri; order Perciformes; family Serranidae; genus Centropristis; species Centropristis striata. The sequence continues at coordinate 20,433,135 of NC_081532.1, forward strand.
GAGTGAGTTTGGGCCAGTTTACTGTTGACGGAGAGCGTGTTTTGTTTTGTTTTGTTTTGTTTTTGTTTTATATCTAAGTGAGCTAGCGGAGTTAGCTTAGCTGCCGCCATCTTAGGATACCTGTTGCTTGGATACATCCCTGTACGGCAGTTAGAGGAGACCACAGGTCCGAGGAGCTCCGGCGGACGTCGCGGGTGTGTGTCAGGTGTTGAGGACGGACTTTTCCTGTCTGGATGAGGCTGAGGACCTTGATGCTCATCGCTGCTGCTGCTGAGCTGCTTTGGACGGAAGCAGAAGAGTGATTCCCCCGCTGTAGGAGTTGTTTTCCATTCCCCACACGGAGGTACTGTTGTCCTGTCTCTTCACGAGCTCCGGACCCTTAATGAAAGCTTGCTAAAATAAAATAAAAAATCCAAATCGAGAGTGAACTCAGGGTAAAATGTCCGTCGGTCATTTTTATTTATATGTATTTTGCATAAAAAGGGTTATTAATAGACTTTTAAAAAGCTAGGCAAGTGTTCCCACACAGAAAGTGTTTGTTATCTTTTCTCAGGCTGTTTCTACGTAATATTTATTTCATAAAACCACTTTTTTTTTTTATGAAAATACACAAGTAAATTGCAGAATCACTGATGTCCCTCGATTACATTTTACTTGGAAATATCAACTAATTAAGCCCATGAACTGGTTTATTGAATATTACTTGGAACGAATGATTCAATTTACATACAAAACTGAGGACACATAATAGCAAACAATAAGTAATAGTAATGCACTACATGAAAAACAGCAATTTTAAAGTAAAAGCACTGAATTTGTATTTCTTTGTAGAATTTATATAGATGATTGAAATGATAATTACAGGGCCATAAAATCTTTTTTCAGCGTATAAAGGAATCGCTGTGCTATTTTACTATCCTCATAAGTATAGGAGCAGCTCATAACTCCCGACTACACTACATTATCATGTCTGTGACTGTTGATTTTGTCTGAGATCGGCAATAATATTTGTTTAACAATATAGGCAACAACTTAACAACTTTAGTTTTTTCTTTGCAAGTAGTCGAATATGGAATTTGAAATTTATTTAAAATGCCAATCTCAATTGCATTACACACTTTTATTGTGGAGAGGAGTTGTTCACTGTTTTTCCATAGAATTTATTAATTTTGTAATCTGCTAATTTGTCCAGGGCTTTTCACCATAAAAGTACAATATCACTAATGCCCTGTGTTTTTAGCTTTCTTGTAGCCCTTTTGCATCATAATTACAATTTAGAGGGTATATATAATTCTTACCTGATGCATACTACAAAATAAAGTTGAGTTTAAGCAAATTACTGTACATTATTTGTGACACTGGGGCCAGATCTTATTATTTAAGTACTGCTGTGTGCATCTAGAGAATTTTGAAGTCCAGAGGCTGGAAGGTGGAGGCCCCAACAGCAATTCTGACAGATAAATCTAGCCATGCCAAAGAAAACTGTTATTCTCGTCAACACCTTGACTGAGCCATTTAACATGGTGCCACCATGTTAAAAATGCCTACAAAAGTGTCCTCTGCCATGGTAGTTAAAATGTGATAAAATGCCCTTGCAGTGGAAAAAAAATATGAAGCTCTCTCTAAGAAGGCCTTAAAATGACAAAAAAAAAAAAAAATTGAACCCCCACTGATGAAACCAACTGTCCACCTATGAAATTTGCAGAGATGCATCACCTTATTAAAAAGTTGAACAGTGTGCTTGAAAGTGAAAGAACAGCAGATAAAAACCCACATCTTGTCCTCTATCTTTGATGTCACATCATGTCAGTTTCACATGTGGGTTCACCACTGTAATTAGATATAAACAGTTATTCAATAGCCTACATAAGAGCAGCAGTCTAAAATAGAGCATGGAGTGTCAGTAGCATGGTATTATAATGTCACACAAGCAGCAAGATAAAAATGGCAATCAGTATGTTTGGCCCTCTCTGCACGCTGCAGCAGCAGCAGTCTGCTTCACTGTATCCACACATCAGTGCTCGGTGGCAACTCCACCACATCAGGTCTCACCAACTTCACAACCTCTGTGCAGCTGTAAACTGTTGACCTCTATGTGCTCCTTTGGACCAGTGGGTCATGGCCCCAAGGACTATGGGTAAAAATACAAAACAGAGGTGCAAACACTGGGGTTGATGCAGCAAATGAGATAAGAGCAAAGGGTGAGTGAGAGTGGGAGGGGGGAAAGAAGGGGGCTGATGGTGGTATTGGGTGGGGGTGGGACAGTGGGGGATGGCTCATGCCAAGTGACACAAACCCCCCTTGGCAGCCTAATTAAATTTTCCACTTTTCCACACTCACATTAAGCCTCCATTGAGCCGGAAGGAATGGACGCACCAGAGGAGTCGACCCCAGGAAGAAGATCACCCCCACCCCCTCCCATCCCTCCATGCAATCCCACTTTTCTGTTGGATCAATGACTGTCCAACCGCATGAGGTCAGAATATCCATTGATACCTTCTTTTATTTTATGAAATCTGATTAATCTTTGTGCCATTTTGTTGTACCATTTAAGATGAGGCGTAGAGAGGTATGTTTCAGTGTGTCTTTCTTGATTGACAGGTGTCCCCATGTATTACAGTCAGTCACTAGTGATTGCTGCTTACTGTCCCTCTCCAGCTCAACTCAGGCTCCACCCTGCCACCCAAATTTCTCTTTTTTTGCACTAAATGACTAACAATATGGCAGCAAGCTTTAAACTCATGGTAATGTCACAGACTTTATGGCAGTGTCCACAAAACAATGCACTGATATGAATTCAGCCTAGCATGTAAAAGAAGCCTGGGGAATAAGAAATTAACAATATTCTGTCCAAAAATCTACCCGTACTTGGACCCACATGGTCAACACTAGGCACAGATTAATGCAGTTTCAAATTATAGATAGACGTATTTACGTAGGTGATGTAAAACGTGGAGCAGAATGGGACATAGCTGCACACGGAAGTTAGACTACATATTTAACTAAAGATAACGAAGCTCCTGAGGGAAAGCCCTGTGTTGACCCTTCCCAACCACCAACCCACCCTCAGTGGATTTTGTTGTTCTTTATACTTTGTAACCTCACTTCTGCCTTGCTTTCTGTCATAATTAACGATAAAAGTAAATATGGGGAGCATCAAATTGCTCAACAAACAAAATATGGGTTTAGAAAATCTTTGATTAACTTGAAGTGCCAGGCATCAAAATCTTTCCTTTTTCTGCAGAAGCTTTGGAAATCATGAATGTGGGTATATCTTGAACTATCATTATCAAATGGCCTGTTACTAGGTACTGGAATTTTCTTCAGTCACAAATGTCTATTATAGACCACAGCCTGTAATTTCACCACTGTTATAATGCCAGTGAGTTAAATTCCAAAGGAGCACGGTTAATATTTGATTCCCCACCTCCAGCTGTAATGTTTGTCACATTCCATAGTGTCGTAGAAATGACCTTGTATTGTTTGTCATTACGAACAAGTCGGTGTCCAGTAAAGCTGGGAGTGGCTTGCAGCTTTTCGCCCTCTGTCCTAAGTCGACTCTTAGCCATAAATATTTAAAAACTTTATATAAAAAAAGTTTGTTGTGATGGTGTCAACTGCAAAAAATGGATCTACTTGATGGATTTTTTTTTTAAATACATTTTTATTTGCAATATTTGTTTTTTGTTTGTTTTTTTACCTCAAATTGTAATTAAGGTATCAGATATATGACAGTAGTAAGATATCACAAGGCAGCACTGGGTCCAATCTCAAAGCTCATCATTAACAACGCTGATATCTTCCCATTTGATTCCATAATAGATTTTCCACTGAGGAATCAGATAAACTGAGCTAAACAGTGTATTATTCTGCAGTGGAGATAAGCCTCGGAGTGGCAGAGTTGGGACTGAGCAAGATGTTGGCACACATAAAGTGTAACACAATGAATTCTGTATGTTAACACAAACGAGAAATGAAAGATTGCATGTAAAGACAAGCCAACAGTGCTAATCTCCCCTAAGCTTTAACAGGACGTCAAGTCAAGTTTTCCAATATAGCACTGCTTAATCAAGACTCAGTAGTAATGTTGATAAAACTGTATCTTAAATCTACATGGTTTTTTTTTTGGTTTCCAGAAAGGTGACTTTCTTTCTATCTTTACTGTAATAGAAAGCATGATTCAGAGAAACTCTTGGACTTGTTGTTTGGAACACTTTCACCCTCTCTTTCTGCACACGAAGTGAGGTGTTTGTGTTTCCAGGCTTCCAGAAGTTAGCTGAGCAGATCAAAAGCCTTAAACCTCAAACATACCACCTGCACTTTCAGTTTAACAGGTGATTTCTGGGAAGTGTGCTGCAAAAAGCAGAATAGAAATAAAGCACCAAGGTTGCTCCGAAGCTTCTTTTTTAAACTTCATCTTGGTTTAGTTCAAGGTGGGTGATAGAGAGGTAGAGGTAGAGGTCAAACAACAGCGGGACAACTCAGTTCCTCAACCAAAACCCCTTAACATTCCAAGCTGCACAGCTCTCAGCCTGCTCTCAGACCAGCATACTCATAAATTACCCTGACAACCTTGTTGACGGAGTGAGATAAACTTGCCCATTGTGTGTGCACTGTGGCTGCACTGAGACGCGTCACTCACGGACGCTATTTGATTTGACTGTTTTGTGCCAACGACGAGGAAAACAACACACACAGGGACCAAAACAAAATAAAATGCAGATATGAAGCCCATTTTTGTCAGGCAGCCAACATATTCCTTTGCTTGGTTTTTAAGTATCGTGTTGGAGGGAGGGGGGCTTTTGTTTTCTTCCACTCTAAATAAGCAGTCCAGTAAAAGTGGAAGGAACGCCGTGGTCCTGTTTATTTGCGAGCTGCAGGTGGTTGTGTTGACCGCTCAGAAGTCCCCCGACCACTCGCGCTCTTTTCTTCTCTCAGACCCTGTTATTTGTTCACTTCTTCCACCACATGCTCCAACATTTCCCCTTCTCTCTCTCTGCTGTTTTTGCCCGAGCAGCGTTCCATTCTTCTTTGTCTCGAGGTACAGCGTGTCTGTGACGCACTTCCTTCCATTGTATCAGGAACTGATACCTTAATGCTTGTGAAGTTACTGTCAAGAGTGTGTTGATTGGAAGGTGCTGTGAGCTCAGTACAGGTAATAATACGTCTCTACACTTGGTTATTTTCCTGTGGTCACTTGATGAAACAGAGCTGTTTGGTAAATTACAGAACAAAACTTGCTGCTCCACTGCAATCTGCTGTGACAAAATGTATTTGCCAGCTAGTGGACCTGCACAATGACATGAAAACAAGTTGTATCTGAAGTCAAGTCAGATGAGGTCACTTGGTTTATTTCCTTACTGCAGCTGCAAACAAGCATGAAAACATTTGGTTGGTACGTGATGGCATTTAATAAGATGCTCCCAACCCCCTAATTCCCACCTCACGGCTATTCCTGCACAGCTCTTCTTTTAGTTTGACATCCAGCAAACACTTCGAGAAGAAGATTTGTTTGTCTCAAATCAAATTTGTCTCAAAAAGTAAGGAGAGATTGAGCTCCACATACAGCAGTGCTGATGTGTAGGCAGGTTTCAGGTTGCAACACCTATACCACATCCCAGCTCTGCAGGGAAGTAGGCAGCTCTCCCACCTTTTATCTGAACCATACAAACTGATATTTATATACACTGAACGTCTTAACAATAATAAAAATCAGTAGATAATATATTTAGCATCAAGCATTAGGTTGGGGGGGGGGGGGGGGGGGGGGAACAGGGTTAGGGTTAAAAAAAAAAAAAAAAAAACACTACATCTAGACTTTTTATGGTTTTTATTTTGTAAAAAATATATTCATACAAGGCATTTTAAAGCATCATTTTATTAATTGGTATGAGTCATTCGTGAATGAAAATGAATCAACTTTTTGTATTTTTTTTATTTGTTTTATTTGTTGTTATTTTTGGTAATGATTTAGGAGTGTAAGAATATGTTTTTGTGTTTAGGAATCAAATGAGTTTGGAACATATTATGGTAAGGAGATCATTTAATAAAAAGCAATATTAAAATTAAATTTCGAAGTAAATATATACCAATTGTCCTGTTGTGTGCATTGCTCTGATGATTTAGAATTGCACCAATAAGTCTGTAAAGAGATATCAGTCCTTTTAGTGCTTTGTTTGGCTCAAAACACTGAATCCTACAAGTCCCATAATGCAGCTTGGTAGTGTGTTCTGTTTGACCATCTCTGCATTGCAAGCACCCACATTTCTTTTACACCTCATAAGCCTAGTTTATAATCAATTTGACTCAAAGCCCAAGCTGAAATAACCCTAATGACATCATCAGGGTTATTTTGAAGACTCTAGAAACTCCCTCCAGAGTCACAGAACAAACGATACAACAGTTTGAACAGCAGTACTTCCTATGAGAAGTAAACAAATCTACATGTGTGCAATTTGTGACATTCACTCGGTGCCAACAATATACAGAGTTTTGGGCATGTTATTAGTCCCTTAACATTTCTACTAGAGCCCGACAGATATAAGTGATATTATCGATACAATCAATCAATGTCATTATGAAAACGTTTTTTTTACACAATATATAATGCAGAAAATGTTGCTTGCTGTGATTTAGAAATGGTGTTTGCTATTCATTTTTTTTCTGCAGTCTGCAATTGAGTGAAACTGAACCATAATTATGTTTATATAGCTCTATATATATATATATATACATATATATATATATATATATATATATATATATATATATATATATATATATATATATATATATTAGGGCCGGGACTCAATTAAAAAAAATAATCTAATTAATTAGAGGCTTTGCAATTAATTAATCGTAATTAATCGCATATAAATATTTGACCTGAGAACAGTGAGAAGTAATTTTTTTCACATGGATTTTTAGTATACCATTGAATAATGACTGAATTCATAAGCTTAAGCAACAAAAATATTGTTTATTTTTGTTCAAGTCCAACAGACCAGTGCCATTTTTGCCATTAAGTGTAGCAATAGCATATTTAGAAATATAGTATATTTCAGAAATTCAGGTAGCCGTAGCGGTGATATGTGAATTCCTTGTTCTAGCTTGCACACAACCATGCTCTTATTGTCGTTTTTTGTAACAAAATGTCCCATCATCCACGGGGCCAACCAAAGCGCTCTCATCAGCTTCTTCCTTCATGTTCACTGTGGTTTGTTGTTGTCTGAACTCATGAACGCTAGTTGGTGCTCCAGTATAATCGGTCCGCCTGAAACTCATCCAGTGAGAAACGTTCCGCGGTGCAAAAATAAGTGCAATTAAAATGCGTCAATTTTTTTAACGCGTTAATTTTTGTGTTTATTAATTAATCTTAATTAACGCATTAAAGTCCCAGCCCTAATATATATATATATATATATATATATATATATATATATATATATATATATATATATATATATATATATATATTATTTTCTCAGTTATTTATTCTTTATTTTCTCAGTTATTTATAGAATTGGCTGACAATGTAATGTGTTGTGTATATAATGTAAAACAATGTTAAATATGATTTAATAAAGTTTTATGTTTGATAAAGTAGCTCTGAGTACATTTACAGAGTCGTGAAAAATAGGAAGCACAATCCACATAAAAAGGTCTATTTTCATTCCAGCTCAAAAAATGACTATATCAGCCTCCATATCAGTTATTAATGAATATTCCCCCTCTAAAATCGGTATCACACTGGTCTCAAAAATCCCATATCGTTCGGGCTCTAATTTCTTATGTTCATCCAGTCCAAGTTGAAGTTTTCTCTGAATAAATGGCTTTTGCTTACAGGATCTGGTTGTCACATTATATAAATGCATGTGCCTGTCTTTGTACTCGATTCCTATAGACTGCATATGAACAAGAGGAAGATGCTGTCGAACAGCTGCATTGCTTCTTGCATACCTGAATGTAATTGGCCTGGTTGAAGGATATGTAGCCAATGAATTCATATTCTTCTCTCCACAATCCAACACTCCAGAGGTCAAGAGTGGTCAAATTATCCCTCTGTGCTGTTGTGTTTGACTGCTTTACATGAGTCACCAAGGCAACCGTTAAATGAAATCACTGAAGGATGGTTACTTTAATTCACAGGAGCTGGCTGCCACTCTGGCATCCAGCCTCATTTTTTTAAAGCCGTGTTCCTGCACAGTGGGTATCCTGATGAAACTGCTGATTAGATTTCTATTTTAAAAGTCCAACTTGCACAAGACTCTGTGACAAGAGAGCACATGTTTGCCACTGCATTGTAACAGAGAAACAAGTCATAAGGGATAGTTTGAATGGATTTGTTTTCATTGTTTGACAAAGAAAAGGCCAAGTGTTAAGACCTACACAGCTTCCTGTCCAGTACAGCAGACATACTTTCAAAAAACATGATATTACGTTTGATAACAGATCACTTGCAGCACATTGAGTCCCACTGCCAGTCTCACTGAGTGTTCACTAACCCACTCTCTATGCTCCTAGTCAGCACTTTGGTGCCTGCGTGTGTCCTGCTAGCAGCACCTGAGCTGTGAGATTAGCCGTGCTGATCATGTCGAGCTATTATCCAGGTCAGAGTATTACAACATGACAGGTGAGTGACGCCAAAGGGAAGAAAACAAACTAAGGCAAGGGCAACAAAAAAAAAGCCAGTAAAAGGATGTTTGCTGACTCAGTCTCCTCTCTGTTCTATTGAGTTGTCTTCCTCTTAATTATTTAGCAATAAAATAACCGATTAGTACCGTAAATGCTATGAACACACTTTTGAGTTGGTTTACAGTTTGTTTTAATCAATTTTATCCTTCACCAAAACTATAGTGGAGGTTGCATGTCACCTGAATCATGTCTAAATTTAATCCAAAGGGAAAACAAACCATCACAAAATCTTCAGTGGGGGGAAGAAGCAATTCCTCAATATGAGAATGCTGTTAAGTCTGTATGCTCTGTTATTACAGTAAAAGTGTATCATCAGCAAAATGTAACTTAAGTAAACTAAACATGAAAGGACTCATTATGCAGCACAATGGGGTACTCCTGTAAGGGGTACATTATCAGATATGTTTTTATTAATTAATGCTAGTGCCTAAATGCAGTATTTTAATGTAGTTGATAGAGGTAGATTTTATTTATTTATTTCACACATTTGGACTTTTTATCATGCTTACAACTAATACTGTAGTGGATTAAAAAGTTATAATTAATTTAGAAATGTTGTGGAATAATAGATTAAGGCACCATTAAAATATTCAGGTACAGTACAAGTTCCTCAAAGCTGTACTGAAGTCGGCCTAAAGTGTGTTGTGACATAAACATGACCTAAATGTATGAAATAAGTTTTGTAGCACACAGCAAGTGGTCTGTAAAACAATAACGTGTTAATATCCAAACTCCTCTCTGACTTTAAGCTGCCTCAAAGTTCTGTCGTTGACTGAACGAAGATGAAATTCCTGTGTGACTGAGTGAGGTGAGTAATTCATATTTTCTTAATGTTGTCTTGCATTTTGCATGACATGATTATTCTTTTAATTTTAATTAATATTTTTGCATCTGCCAAGCACATTTTTGTTGGTTAAGTTTTATTGTTTAAATAGTCAACTGAGTCTTGGTTCGGAAGCAACAATTTTAAAAAATAAATGTATTTTGTATATATACAGTTCTCTTCCTTATGCTAAAGCAAATCAAATCAAACTTTATTTATATAGTGCTTTTCATACATATAAATGCAACACAAAGTGCTTTACAAAAAATAAGAATAAAAACAGACAATAAAAAAATGACAAAACCCATCCCCACATACACATCTGTATGTACGCATACATGCACATAGACACGCAAGCACACAAACACACACTCAGACTCACACACAGCACATATTGATTGACAGTGTAGAGACATGGCAACAGCTGCTGCATACAGCCCTGTGTCATTTACCCAAATGTCACCTCATTTTCAATATTGCCAGTTTTTGACTGAATATCAGGGTCTGTTGGAAAGAACATGGTCCACCTTCTTATTATATTTACCCTCATCCCTTCATAACATTGTTAGCAAGGACATGTGGGCCATAGTCCCATTAGCCCCTTGGTCAATTATTGGAATTCCCTTTTTCTAAGACAGGAGGAAGAATATGGTGTAAGAAAAGGTGGTGAAGAGATACAGAGAGAGCGGACCTGTAGATTTAGTGACAGGCATTGGCCTTTGCAAGTTTGTGTTGTGTTTTGTTTTCTTGTGTGTGTTTGCTGTTATTACAAAGATTCTTTATCTTGTTTTTTCTTTTTTAGAGTTGTATCCCTTTATTGTATTATTATTCTATTTTGCTATTACAGGGAATGTAAGGGCACGTTGTTATTAAATGTTCTTTGTAGGGCTAAAAAAAAAAAAACTCCATAAAAATGAATGCATTATATTTCACCAGTCCGTTATCTGCCCTATCTGCTGTTCAAATTTTGCAGACGGGTACTTGAATGCAGCATTAGGGCCATCGACCATGTTGCGTCAGTACCAGGTCAGAGCAGGCCAGACCAGGTAAGCCTCTTGCGTATAGTCTGGCAGAGAGGACATAATTCCTGTTGATGATGTTCGTTATGATGTGTGATGGAGGGACAGAGACGCGTCAGTGGCGCAAGACCTGGGGATCAGCCGAGCGCAGTGCGCACACTGACCAGGTATAGCGCACCTGTCACATGACCTGAACGTCCTCCTCTGCTCTGCACTGCTTACACACTCAAATTTAAATAAATCCCTGAATCTGTCATTACCATCAACATGCGTGAAACTAATGGCAAATTGGAGCAATAACGTCTGACTGACAGCCATCACATAACGCTGCGCGTTCCAATTCCTGCGTGATATCTCATTATGTACTTAAAGATCAAAAATTGGACTCATATAGGAACAGAACCTGTCACAGTGCCATACCTTGCTTTACCCAAATTGACGCCGATGGGTGCATCTCAAATGATATTAGAGCATTAATTATAGGACTATGGCAGATTAGATTTCCCCAAGCAATTTAGCAGAAACTGCGTCGCTTAGCAACACCGTTACCGCTCAAAAGCTGTGTCGTTGGCAGATGATAAACATTTAATCATTAATTAATATCATTCAAATACAGATTTATTGAACATCTGCGTGCTTTCTGTGTTAGTTGTGAAGCTCCTCCACGCAGGGAGGCACGGATCACTGCACAGGTCAAAGGTAATGCAGCGAAAATGACACCCACTGACTTTGGAAAGGGTGACATATTGGAGGGCTGGAGCAGCTAATGTGTAATTGACGTTTTCACGTTATGAGCAAGTACATAAAGTCAGTCCCTCCGCGGCGAGTGGTCACCTCAGAAAACCCCCCTCAGATTATTTTCCCTCTGCACAACTTCCCCCGGCTGAACGGAGCATGTGAAACTTTTTGATGGGAGCGACTCTTCCTGGCAAACACGCGCGGCAAACGGCTTTAAAAGAGCTCAGCATAACCAGTTATGGTGATAGAGATTAAAATAGGAACCATAGCAGATTGGATTATACTTAATACGCCATTTCATATCTTGTAACGTGTCACATTCTGGGCGCCGTGCCCTTGTTTATGAGGTGCGTCCGAGTTACAATTAGCCCACATTTCACTGAGATCCCTTTGAAGCAGCCGTGCCGCACTGTTGTGTGCACCTCACCGCCGGGCCATTTGACCATTTACACGGGACCGCGCTGTTGTGTGCCATCCTTTACGCTCTGTGCCAGTTTACGCTCTCCAAATCACGCACAATGCGCCGCCGCCAAGTGGCACAATGACTGGATTGTGCAGAAACAGTGCATGTCCAATCATATTGAGTGCTCTTTATTACCGGGAACAGTAACTGATGAAAGCCGGCAAGTGTTCAAGCTCGCGTGTCTTAACATAACGGGCGCGCGTGGCATCTTGTGTTGTCAGTACATGTTGTGCATTGTGAGGGCTGATCACAGATATTGAATTAAACGTGGGACTGAAAACTTCCTAGAAATGCTTCAACTCTGCCTGACCACGTGACGGATTTTCAAGCAGCTTGCGTCGTTACGTTTTCCATCTAAGCCTTTAAAGCTGTAATATCTTTTTTTTTCCAGCATTGATCAATAACCGGACCGAGACCAGCGCGTTGAGAGCTCCGAGTCCGGAGTGTAGTGCGCGAGGGGAGGGAATCCCTCCAGTGTCTGACGCTTCCTTTACCAAGGAAACCCACACGCGCTCTCTGACGCAACTGTCCATTTTAGGAAACATGCGTCAATGGACCAAAGCAAGTGAGACAAACAGTGAACTCCGCAGCAGGCACTGACGTTCGTATCAAAAAATACATCTGTCCGGTTATATCTGAGCAGCTTTTACTCTTTCCCTGCGTGTCCAATATCTCCAGTGTCCGCTGGGCGAAGGATGGTCAGAGCGGATCTTTTCCTTTTCACTGCCTTATCCAGACACGACCCCTCCCTGGATCGAGTCGCAACGCCCAGTCCGTGACGTAGGCTGTTTCGTTGGTGTTGAAAAGCCGTTGCAGTTCTTCATAGTGCCATTGAAGTGAGTCATCTGTAGGAAGTGTGGTAAAAAGGAAAAGAAAAAAAAAAAGTTCGAACTGTTCCGTGAACAGCAGAGAGCTCAGATAGAGTGTGTAGTAGGCAAGTCGACGGAAAATAGTGAGAAGATTAGCCAGGCAACAGAAAGCGAATGTTAACCTGCGTGAGTCACTAACTACAGGTTCACTGTCTCCACTGGATCTGACTGCTGAAGGTGTGCTGCTGACTTTAGGTTGAAGTTTGCGCACCTGAGAGGATCTACAGTAGTGTAGTGTAGGTCTACCTGCGGCTCTAGAATAATAAAAGTACAAGCAGGAAGCATTGAAGAAAATATTTATTTTGACTGGCAATATCTGTAAGATGTTTTAATTAAGAGGAGCATATTTGCACTTAGTCTTTGCCAACTCTTCTCTGGATATCCCAAATTAACAACGTCTCGAGTCAGAGGATTTTTTCTTTTGGTGCCTTTTTTTTACTGCGAGGATTTAAAGAAAAAAAAGGGGGTTCAGATCTCAAGCAGTCTACTGAAATCTTCCTCTTTCCTGGACCATGTACCAGGACTACTCCGGGAACTACGACACGTCGTCCCGCGGCAGCAGCACCTCTCCGGCCCAGCCAGAGTCCTTCACAAGCGGCAGCAGCACGATCGGAAGTCCGATCTCTACCTCAAGCTACCAGGTAAGACAAGAAACACCGGGCTTCAGCTCTATTACCTACAGAAAGTACCCTCATATATACACATATGTTTCTTAATTTGTTGTCAGGCACGCAACATCTTAGAAATGTAGGTTTTTCTGCCGTATAGATAGCCTTTTGTCACGGTAACGCGCTTAATAGATTTTAAAGGCGTTCTCCAGGTCGCTTGGGAAAAACGGATGAACCCAATGACACTGATTGATTCTGTGACTCAACAGATGCAACACTCGATCTGTTGACAAGTATTATGGACGCACTCCATTAGAATTATTGTATATGTTGTCTAAATGCCAACGGATCGTGCACTTTTAATCAAATGTGCGCATTGGCTGGCGTGCACAGTAAATCGCGTATATGTGGTTCATTTCGCACACATACATAGAGATGCATATTTTTTTCTTCGGTTAGCGCTTATGGTAACACAAAACCTTAAAACGTGCAGGTTAAATAACACATTTGTGAGCTGTTAAGTGCAGGAGAATTGGAGACATTACATTTAATTTGTCTGGGATTTCCAGATGTCCATTTCAGATCTACTGTCCTTTTTCCAGCGCTCTCATCTCTCCTGTCCGTGCGTAAAACTGTAATAATTATGGGGTGGAGGCGGTATTTTACGCGCATGCATTATAAGGATGATAATTCCTTTAGAGCACATAGAGTACAAACCATACCCTGAGCTGTTTAGACATTGCAGACCCACAGTCTGGCAATAAACGCGTAGTGATAAAGTCTGTGGTGGGGAATTCAACAGGCAAGTGCTGCTTGATACAGGCGATATAACACGAGTAAATATGTCTAAATTCTTTTGGCCACCAGTTATAAAGAGTACCAGGGATGTATCTTGCTGCAAAATTGAGATTTAAGTTTAGTTAAAGTTGGCATTTAAGGCAACTAATCTGTTATTGGACAATCAGAAATGACATGATCATGGACCAGATTGTAGTCTGATTTTAGTAGACTGGTCTGGCTCTGCACATGGCAGATTTATTCCACCTGGAAGCGCGCACAGACCGGGAGCGCAGGGCAAATAAAAGCTTGCATTTCATCAACGAGAAATACTTTATCCATCTCCTCGGTTTCACTAGAGATTAAGACTTCATGCCTTTTCAGTGAGATACACCACTCAGTCTGTAAACTGCAGGTGTGCCAGTGTAACGCGATGACGCCGTGCCCATATATTCACAAATAATAGGATATAAATCCGGGAAGAGGCATGTTGTGTACTCGCAGCCAAGTCTTGCGTATAGCCCACTTCTGTGGAAAAGCGTCGTCAGGCTCACGCAATATTACGGTAAACGACTTCTGGCCCGTATCTATTATTGCTCTGGTTCCCTGTAATCACACACTGGCTGCCTGTCTGTTTCCTATTACAGCGGGCTGGAACATGACCTTTGTTAGGTTTATTGAGACGTATCAAAACAAGACTTTTTTCAGTTTTATTAGACCAATAGATTTTTCTTCTCTTTTTTTCAGACCACAAGTTATGTTGGTTAAACTGGGGTTTCTCTCTGCTGAATGTCTGTGTCAGTCTAACTCAATTTCATACAATTTATCAGATTTTATTTTATTCTTTTTTTTTTTAATGGGAATTTTATTGCTCTTACTTTGAAGCCAAGCTCGCCAGAAAAAAATCCGCTCACATAATTCTGGCGAAGTGTCTGGCTTCTTACAGCTGACTGCTTCCCCCCTTACTGGAACTGACCGCGTTTCTCATGTGCTTAACAAATCCCATACACAATGAGTCACCAGATAAACAAAGTTCCAACAGACTGCCGGGATGTCCGACGGAAAGTCGGGAATAACGGGGATATGGGGACGTGCGTAATTTACGCACACAGGCAGACAGCCGGTCTGTTTATGCACTCTAAAGACATGAAGTAATAACTGATCTGACATAGTTTCCCATACTGGTGATCATTGTTACAGCCAGTTAACGCATACAGGATATAGATATTTATACATTTAAAATCTCATAGGAGGATTTTATCCATCATGTAAAAGGTTAGTGCCAAAGATGAAGCCTTTTTAAAACAAAAAACAAAAACAGAAACATAATATCCTGCATCACAGCACAATTTTGAGCAAATTCATTATTTGACTACAAATAACATTTTTTTTTAATTCAAGGTTATTCCAACATTTAAATAAAAAAACTATTGTTACTTATCAGATTTTGTATCTCAAAAAAATCCCTCCGGAGCAATTATTCTTCTTTACAATAGAAGAAGGTCGATGCCACCACATTACATTATCCATCCAGTCAAAATAATATGTATATTTACGCTGCTGCTAGTCCAGACATGTGTTACACTCCCCAGTGCAGTGTTTTGTCTCATGGTTATTGTAGTAAAGTGAGATGCACTGGACACCTTGGGCTTTCCCACATGAATCACAGCATGTGTCACTGTTCCACTCCAGGGGTTACATACCCAGTGTTGTGCCTATGTGGATTGAATCATTACTATAAGCTTGTAATGTGGAAAGTGTGTGAATTTGATAATGGTGGGTGGTGGTGTGTGTCTCTGCGCTTGAGCTGTCAGCGGAATGAGGCAGGGCTCGTAGATAGAAACTAAGATGCTTATGGGATTAAGTTGCATGCATTGACACAGCATCATATAGTCTCAGTCCTCTGCAAGAAGTGAATGCCACCCCGCTTTTCTGAAAAACGTCCTTAGATGTGATCATGCACCCCATCTCATCACATCTCCCTCATCCCTTCTCTTTCCAGAAGTACAGAGTCGACATGCCCGGCTCCAACAGTGCCTTCATCCCCACCATCAATGCAATCACGACCAGCCAAGACCTACAGTGGATGGTGCAGCCCACCGTCATCACCTCCATGTCCAACCCTTACTCCCGCTCCCACCCGTACGGCCATCACATGCCCAACGGATCAGGGCTGCTGGGTCACAACACGCTGGCACGGCCCGGGGTCATCCGCTCCATCGGGGACGCCAGGGGCAGACGCAAGAGGGACGAACAGGTGAGGGACCTGGATGACAATGTGGGGGACTGCAAAAAGACCACTAGGGGAACTTTTGGTTCATAACTTTGACTTTGATTTGTTTTTATAAAGCATAATATTGCTTCACAAAGCAATTTAAAGTGTGTTCGATCCAGAAACACTTTAATATTCCCATTAGAATTCAGTAAAAAAAACATGTTTGTTCAATGGGAAAAAAAGCAAATTGAGTTTATTTTATGAGGCCAATAAATTCTCCGTCGTTGTATCATTATTCTCCTCACAGCCAGCCAGTAGCACCCAGCTCCTGTTTATACTCCTGCTCTTCGCTTCATATTGATTGTGTGTGTGTGTGTGTGTGTGTGTGTGTATCTGTCAAACAGCTTATTTTACCTGCTGTGTTCCTTCTTTACTTGCCCTCAGCTCACCCCAGAGGAAGAGGAGAAAAGGAGGGTGAGGCGTGAGAGGAATAAGTTAGCCGCCGCCAAATGCCGCAACCGCAGGCGAGAGCTGACAGAGATGCTGCAAGGGGTGAGTAGAAACTTCTACATCTGGAGCCACCAGATCAGAATCTGTAATAGACTAATGCTTTAATCACACAATATGACCACAAATCAGCGTAAGTGTTGGAGCATGTTGTTCCTCCTATGCGGCAGCCACCTCCAGCTTATAAACAGCCATGCTTCCTGTTTTTCAGCAACATTTCCTTATTATTGATGCAGAAAAAATTAACAAAAGAAATGATTTTCACACAGAGAATAAATGCACAGGGAGAAAAAAAAAGAAGTCACACTTGTTGAGAAGTCTGGCAGGAGTCCAGATTTTTGACGAGTGATTGAACTCCACACCTAAATTTACAACCTTGCATTACTGGTTTGACTCTCGCTGTGTCTCTGAGTGCAAGGTCTGAGTGAGGAGATGACAGGCGATGAAAAGCTTTTTGTCTCAGGCAGCTGTAGACAGAGGTAGGGCTGTCTCGCAGCCCTGCCTGGCAGACAGTAACGGCATCTAAATGGACTAATTAGCCGAATTACAGTGAGGTTGAGCTTGTCAGGCCTTAAAAAACCCCCGGGAATGGAATTTGCTTTAGGCAGCTGTCTCCATGAATGAAGGACATTTTGTAAAAGGGGCCAATTGCTTGTCTCACAATCCCACATAGAGACATGCTGCGTGCACACACACATATACAAACACACACGCTTTGGTTCTAGAGGGGGAAAAAAATCCTTTCCGTCTTCACACGGCTGTTTTAAAAAAAATCTGAAAAAGGAAGTGTCGCGTTCCAGTGAGAAGCATGAGCACTATTTGTTTTAATGTCCCCTTTTGATTGACTGATATCATGTTTTTGAGTGTCTCACTGGGCACCTCCCCTGCCTCCTTGTGCTCAACTTCCTCATACCTTTGCCCACGAGTCAAAGTTCTCAGACAGTATGTCGGCTTATCTTTATCTGCCTGCTGTCTGGAACTGACAAACGGCTTTTTATGGGATCTTGTTATGTGACAAATTAATGACAGGCTTCTGGTGCAGATCTCATATCTCTGAGACACAAACAATGCACTGTCATTATGGGAAAGTCAAATTCAAGCATTCAAGTCTAAATGGCCCATGATGAATTCTTGATTGTGCTATTTTGTGTGGTTGGAAAACTGCAGCAAACAAACAGTGCCCTCTTTGGGTGCTTTAGAGGAACACACATGCAACCTGATTTTTCAAGAAATTTCAATTGCAGCGTTTTAATGTGATAATTTGCAGCCATGTTCTCAATTTCCTGGCATTTTGTCACTGAATATTTCTGAAAACGCTGTTACAGTATAGTTTTTATCAAATTTAATCTGTCCTGCTTGCTTAGGGGTTATGGGGATGCCATTGCATGTTGGTCCCCATCTCTTTTTACCCTTTATGGGTCATCTTTCTGCACCCGAGACTGAACTAAATAAACAAATCTGCTCTTACTTTCACTTAAGTGCTCAATCATATTTTCTGTTTGTCTTCACAGGAGACTGAGAAGCTGGAGGAGGAGAAAGCAGACTTGCAGAAGGAGATCGAGACCCTGCAGAAGGAGAAAGACAAGCTGGAGTTCATGCTGGTTGCTCACAATCCCGTGTGCAAGCTCCCCATCGACGACCGCCACGCGACATCGGCGCACCAGCAGCACCAGCAACACCAGCAGCACCAGCAGCAGCAGCAGCAGCAACAGCAGTGCGCCCCCCTCCCCCTGACCATGCGCCCCAACATGGTCAACAGGGCTCAGATGAACCACGTGGTTGTGAAGCAGGAGCCGGAGGACGAGGAGGTGGGCAAGCCCCAGCGCTCCGTCATCAAGCCCATCTGCCTGGGCGGCGGCATCGTCAGCGGAGGGATGTACTGCACAGATGGAGACAGCCTGAACACGCCGGTGGTGGCGGCATCCACCCCGGCCGCCACGCCGAACGCCCCGAGCCTCATATTCACCTACCCGAGCATGCTGGAGCCAGAGAGCCCCTCGCCCTCCTCCGAGTCCTGTTCCAAGGCCCACCGGCGCAGCAGCAGCAGCGGGGACCAGTCCTCAGACTCCCTCAACTCGCCCACCCTCCTAGCCCTCTGAGCGAGGGCTCTGCTCGGCACAGCTGAGAAACAAACACTGTGGCTGACGGCAAGCATGAGGATCAACTGCGCCCCCTCCCTCCTTTCTCCAGTGTCTTTTAAAAGACCCAAGAGCACATTCAAGAGTCCAGACCAAGATGACTATGTGAGCCGTTTCCCTCTCCGCAGGGAGACCCACAAGGGCTACGCCGCGTGTTTCTTCTTGTTCTGCTTCAGTGTAAAAAAAAATTTATCCGTAAGAGTGTGTGCACCAATCCTAAAAAAAGTGTCATCCCTTCGCCATTTCAACTCCAGAGTGTCGACTTGTTTACTGGGAAGACAATTCTGAAGAAAAACATGCCTGAATCTGGCAACTGTAGGTTGATGTGACTACACCTAGAGAGCGCGTTCTTAATATATTTTTTTGAAAATGTTTAAAAAGCCATGTGGCCGACACTTGCACTCCGCCAAGACGAATCAATAAATCACTAAACGAGGTCAGCGTTCTGCTGGAATTTCTGAGGAGAGAAAGAGACAACGAGCAAAAAGACTTCCTCTCATCTCTTTTTCCATTTTCGACTTGTCCTTTTCCTAACTTGGACCTCGATTCAGGAATCGCTACTACGAGTGTGTACACATTCCCAACGCTATTTCCATCTCTTTAATTGTATTTATGGCCTGTGCTGATTCAATTTTACAAAGTGTTTTGTTGAGACATTGTCCTCTCCTTAATCTGCCTGTAGAAAAGCAAAACGGTCATCTGTGCAGTGACCAAAGCACTCCTCAGTGTTGCAAAGGATACGAGCCAACTTTCAATCAATGACTAGTTCCTCAATACTCTATACCTTCTATTTTGCCATAGTGGCTTGACTTTACAGTAGTATTGGTGTGCTTTTCCTCAGTGATTCTGTACCTGAACTTTACAACCTGTTTATGACAAAGTGTATGTGATTTACATTGATGTCAGGGATATCTCTCATGTGTAGTAGAACCCCATCGTGAAGAGCGTTGCACGACTGCAGGCTGCCGTATGGTCTAGTGTTGCAGCGGCGGTAATACACGTGGAGGGATGAGAAACTTCATCGCTCCATCGTGTCGAGAAAGGTTCGTCTTTTTTCCGCTGAGACAACACAAAAGTTTGAACAAACCCCTCCTCCCACTGGATTCTGACCTTGTTTCTGTCTTTCTCTAAATAAAGGTCTTACCTTTTATTTCAACACTGCCTCTCAGGGCAGGTCAGGTTTCAAAAAGCCAAAAAGGTTTGTTTGACACATGTAATCCTGTAATTCGTCCGTCTTTGTCTCAAAAGGAGGGATTTTGCTCAAATTTGGGAAAAAAAGCCACTGTGGTCTAGACTGTCGCCAGCTGCCAATGATGTCAACCCTGTTTATACTGTGTTTGTAAATCTGTCACTTTTAGTAAAGAAATGATGTTTAAATTCAAGTCAGATGTGCTGATTTACGGGTGTATGAACATATGCCAGCATGGAGGTACTCTGCAGAAACTTAGCCGTGTTGGCTTTAAACAAGGGCCAGACGCAGTCCATTTTTTGTCAATAGGAAGGGATATAAGAGAACTCTTTTTACAGCTGGCCTGAGATGAAAGAGGGGACACCTTGAGACGATGTAATATCTCTGAAGTTCTATAAAGCACTTGTTTTTCATTATTTTTACTTGTGTGTATCTTAAAGGGATGAGGGTTTTCAATACTGTGCACTGAGAAGGACACAACAGTGATATTTGGGACTTTTTTTGTTTACTTCAAACATTCCTAATGGATATAATGTCAGGGGTAAAAGGGGGGGGGGGGGGTCATCTTTGCTCAAACCCTTTTTGTTATCAGAGGAATAAAAGTTGTGGTTGGAAGACTTTTTGTTGTGCTGGATGCAGAAAACGGACTTTGCAATTCAATACAAGCTGCTGCTGCTACTTTGGAAAGAACATGTCCGCTGTTTATGTTTCGATGATTGGGGAAGGGGGGGTTAACATCCTGTACGACAACATAAAGAGAAATGAAATGATAACCAAAAACATTACTGTGGGCGAGTCTGATATGTCTGTATGTTGAAATATCCTGGAGCCCCTCGACACACATAGGAAAGCCATTGACTGTAGATCTTCTGCTGTACATGTCATCTACTGTCTGTCGCCTGTTTTCAACTATTACTTCTTTTCCAAATGCTTTAACTGTTTAAAATGATTCAAAATTAATAAAAAACAGCAATATGTATAGCAGTGTTTGTTAATTTAAATGAATAATAATAAAAAATAATAATTTTCAACCTGAAATTGTCCTGTTTCGTTTATGCAAATGCACTCCCCCCCAAAGGATGTAATTCAGTGACTTGGTTTGAGGAAATGAAAGACAAACTACAAGTAAGTTGCTTGATTGTTTTAGAAGCAATCAAATTGCTTTATTGATTTTATTTACATTGGACACAGGTATTTATATATGCTTTTATATATATGCTTAAAATCTATACTTTAATTATTGTTAGCAGCACAGAAAAGTGTGAATTAATAACGATATATGTCCTATACTGGTAAAAATCTAATGTCATCACAAACCTGTTCTCCAGATACACTATGAGGAGTTGCCTGTTGTGCTGGAGAGCTTTAATTTTTCATTGTAATGTTGATATAAACCACGAGAGGAAAGTCAAAGCTGCCACCAGACTAAAACTAACACAGTCTAATAAAACCGTCTCACTCACTATATAAACAGTCCTTTTATAATGGCTCATGGTGATGGGATGTATATTCATTATAGTCTCAGTATGTTGGTATTTGATCTGGTTACATATTTTTATTCATATGCTAATGGTTTAGTAGAATAAAAAGCTGGAAATTAAATGACATTTCCAATGTGTTTGCTAGGCCTTCTTCTATCATTCTCCAGGCTCATGTCCCATCATTGAGAAATGGAATGACTCTGCTTATTAAAAACTTGACACTAGCAGACATTTATCAATAGATCTATATGCTGATATATCAGCTGCAATAAAGCCTCTCAACAAGAAAATACTTGTCTTTCATTAGAACCAACTGCCAGCAAATTGACTGTAATAAAAACATCTCTGTGTAATCATTGTGAATGTTTTGTCTGTACCCAGCCGGAGTGTGTTTCAAATGACTTCAAAAAGTGTAGTTCTTTCTTTTTAATGCAGCTGTTAGGTGACTGGCTGAGATGAGCGTGTTTGAAATCATATGCGTTTACTGCTCTCAAGTGGCAGCAGATAGGAATTACAACACACACAAAAAAAAAATAACTGGAATGATATTTATAGTGTTTCTTAAATTTAGCAGTAAAACATAACATACACCAATAAAGTGTACAGCTGTTATTCCATATAATAGTATATATTGAAATAAGAATGTTTTTTTCACATTTTTGACAACTATACTATGACCTTTTTATATTTTTGACGACATAGTATATTATGAGGTTTTTATGATTTTTTTTTCATAATTCTGATGACATACTATACTATGACTTTTTTTCATAATTTTGACGACATACTATATGATGACCTTTTCTTTCAAATTGTGGATGACCTACTATATCATGACGTGTTTTTCATTATTCTGACAACATACTATATAATGACGTTTTAAAATTGTTGACAACATAAATTAGTATGACTTTTTTATGATATTTCTGAGAACATACTATACAATGACGCTTTTATGATATTTTGAAAACATACAATACTATGACCTTTTTATATTTTTGACAACACAGTATTTGATGACGTTTTTATTAAACTTTTTACGACTTTTTCATAATTTTGACGACATACTATAATTTGACGTTTTTATGATATTTCGATGACATACTATACTATGAAATTTTTGTCATATTTTTGACGACATATTATTCTATGATGTTTAAAGATATTTCGATGACACACTATGCGTCATGATGAGATATGTTTCATGATTTTTTTTTTATTTATATTTATTTTTGACAACATACTATATACTATGACTTTTTTTTCCAAATTTTGGACGACATATTATACTATGACGTGTTTTTCCTAATTCTGACGACATACTATATTATGACGTTTTTATATTTTGACAATACTATACAATGACGCTTTTATATTTTTGACAACATAATATACTATGACCTTTTTATATTTTTGACAACACAGTATATCATGACGTTTTTATGATATTTTTGATTACATACTATACTATGACGTTTTTTCATAGTATGTTATGACGTTTTCTTTCACATTTTGGATGACCTACTATACCATGACGGGTTTTTTTTTAAATAATCTTGATGACATACTATACCATGATGGGTTTTTTTTAAATATAATTTGACATGCTATATTATGACTTTTTTTCATAATTATGACGACATACTATAGGCTATACTATGACGTGTTTCACATATTTTGTATGTGTATATTTTTGACAACATAGAATATTTTGAAGAGATATGAGAAGTGAGACTGTGATGTTTTTATGATATTCTTGATGACATACTATACTATGATGTCTTATGTCTCATATTGTCATACTATGCTATGACATTTCTATTGTATTTTTTTAAATATATATATCATTGTATGACTTTTTTATGATAGATTTGACGACTGATAACTTAAGATCTACATGACAAAAATCCCATTACTAAAATCTTTCCTCCTGTTAAAGAAAGCCAAGATGCTAAAAGTTTATTGCATAAACATGTCTTACATCCTGTAGGAGTGAATGAGAGCATGAATGGTTGTCTGTCTCTATGAGTTTGCCCTGTGATCGTCTGGCGACCTGTCCAGGGTTTACCCTGCCTCAGCTGGGATCGGCTCCAGCCCCGTGACCTGAGTTCAGCAGAACTTTAAGGATAATGAATGAAAGAATAAGTAGGCCTACTAATGCAGTGCCCATAGGAAAAAATGTATTCTTATTGTGGGAGATGCAACATAAGAAGTTAATAGAGCTAAATCTCCGCTTAGCATGCTAATTGCGAATAACAGAATTTGCACATTACATGCACACCGCTACAACGTCTGCAACTCCATAAAACACTTCCTTTTCAAAAGGTACTCACACCATCCAGCACATTGAACATTGATATTCAAATATTATTGGAAAATCGAACCTTGTAGCGCACTTTAAAACTCCGAAAGATAGGTAGGCTAAATAGACTTACAGATGAGATGAGTCAGGCGTGCAAATCCAGAGTGAATTGGGTTACTGACCAGTAGGGCCAGATTAACACTTTGCTGTACCCTGGGCAACAATATTCAAGGGCCCCATCATCACAACCCCAGAATCACCATAATCTGGCAAAATATAGAATAAATTACAGTAATGTACAGTTAATATACTCAATACATCAATAACCAACTGTCATCAAGTGCATTTTCATGTACAGATGTGCAAACGCTCATAGAACTACAAATGCATCACAAGGCCACTCACTCACGATGTTATGAAAACAAAACACATCAGCAGCAGTATAACCTGGCAAAATTGACCCACTGCATAGATAATAATAATAATAATAATAATAATACATTTTATTTGGAAGGCGCCTTTCTTGGCACTCAAGGACACAGTAGAAAAAGATAGAAAAAGATAGGGAAGGAAGTGTCCTCAATTTTCACAAAAAAATAAGTTAGCAACCACTTTCAAAGCATCCAATATTTATTTAACAACACCTATTCCCAGCACAAATCTATTGAATTGATAGAGCCATCACAGAGGAAGACAAGACACAAACAAAAATCAAGAATCTAGAATCAAGTAGCATTTTGGTCCTCAGCTCATTTTAAACAGAAATCACCCTGTCACTTCAAAATTCATTTTTAAGCAACGGCTCAGATGGACAGTTTAACATATAAGCAAGAGACAACCAGATATGTTGCTTGTGCCCACACTGCCCTGGGCCCTTTAAATGTCTTGGGCCCCTCGGCAATTGCCCAGTTGCCCATATGCTTAATCCGGCCTTACTGACCAGGTGTAGGCCTATTACACAATGGGGAGGAGCTCCCCTAAAAGGCATCCAATTGGAAACAATGATATTTTGAAAAATGAATGAAAAAATCTTCAAAATCAAAGATGCACACCTTCATGCCATGCGAAAGCCACATACGAATCTTGCGAAATATACCCTAGACACACATTCTCACACACACACACACACACACACACAGACGCTTCTTGCTTTTATAGATAGATTAAAGAAAAGTTTTACAGCATGGGAGGCAAAACATAGTCACCTTAAATATTAGAGGAACTTAAGTTGAAGGAAAATGACAAATGACAGCACACATGTATCGATGTATGGTTAAATTAACAGACTGACCCGCAGCACCTGCATAGCTGACTATTTGTCACAACACATATAAGTAACTTTCCTTCAGTTCAGAGAAGGAAAACTACAGTCAGATGAATACAAGTAGGGGATTTTAGGAAAGAAACATGATCAATACAAGACAAAGGACAAGAACAGGGTACTGGCCTGCTGCTCAGCTTCCAATAAAATGGACATGTTGGATTTACGCTGACCTCACACGCTTTATCAGTATTGAAACAAAACCACAATCCTGCCCTATACCACAGCCTGGAGAAACTCTTCTCTGTCAGCAGAATGTAAATATCTTTGAGTAAAGCAGCTGTGAAACAACATTTCTGTTGTTGGAGTCTGTTGTTAAATTCCTATATGAAAATAGTGTTATTTTCTCTGAGGTGCTGAAATGAATTATGAACTGTACCACTGACCTGCTGTGTGACAAATGAACCTGACCTTGTTTCTCCTTCATACTCCTCACCTTCTTTACTCTTACTCCTGTCATGCTGTAAAAAATGCATCCTCTGTTTAATCTATGCTTTGGTTGTCATTTTACTTTAATCAGCACTTTTTTTCTCATCAATCATGCTGTACAGAAAATGTGATGAGACACCACAGTGTAGCTGAAGTCAGCCGCTATACTGCAGCAATACTGACCGTGTTTAATCATGTCAATGTGTCAGAAGAGCGTAATATGACTTTATCTGTGTACCAGCGTCCTTCAGACATTAATAGAAATGAAATCCAAGCATGGACACTTTCCTTGAAATCAAACACTTTCTTGTCTAGTTTCTGGGATGTGAGTCAAGTGGTTGGCACAGAGAGACACAGTGTAATTTAATCACGACAAATGAATTTGCTTAGTCTGCAAAGACAGATGTGTAACTGAGAGCATTTCATAGACTGAACTGTGCACTTGTTTAAAATGTAACTTTAATTAGGTACAGTGGGGACATATTCTAGGAAACACTGCACATGCTTACAGCTAAAAATTTCAAGTTAAACCACATGCTACACACTCATCTGATTGTGTATATATATGATCATGTGCATCTGTTATTTCCCTTTCCTGTCACTGTCCTGTGTGCTCGGATTAAATCGATTTTCATCCTGAGATCTGATTACATCTCAGACTGAATATAAGACGTAGAAGCATATTTGCTACCTTTTATTCTTCTTTGTCCCTTTTCTTTTTCAGGTGCTGTTTTCCTCCACTGCAAAAGTTGCATTTCAAGAACAAGCCCTTCATTTGAGCACAACATGTTCATTCTGAGGGAATGTGCATGTGCTGAGTAAGCAGAGCAGCTGATAACCCTGCAAGGGTAATTAAATAGAAATTGATTTCAGGCTTGTGAAGCCACTGTGAAACCAGCAAAGCAGTAACAGGCTAAACAACATAGTTAATAATCATTAGACATGGACATATTGAGACATGTGGCTCAGGCCCTGCTCGATAGCCAGTAAACTGCTAGGCAGGCGTTATTATGGTGCTCGAGTAAGAAAGCATTCAAGATGGGCTGCAAAAAAAAAATTCTTAGATGTGATAACTTACTTTCAGAAAACAATGAATCACCAGATATCAGCAACTAAGCCAAATCTCAGAATGATTCTGTGTATAAAAAATAAATAAAAAAAAGTATTGTCACGTTCAGGCGTCAGCAGTCTGATCAACCAGATCAAGTAGGGATGTTCCAAAGCAAAATTACAATTACAGCAGTCAACAACTTTCAATGTACACAATGGGCATGTCAGTACTTAATTGGATTATTTGGCCACTTGGGGGCAGCACAACAAGCTGTGTAGGCAATATTAGCAGAGTAACACTATGATATAAAGCATTCAGCAGAGTCATATTTGTGTCCAAATTTCTAGCTGCTTTATTGTCTCCAACATCTCCTGAAAAGACGTTTACCTTTTAAGCTCTTTTACATTACATTACATGTCATTTAGCAGACGCTTTTGCCCAAAGTGACTTACAGTAAGTGCGTCACTATGTTAACCAGCAAGCTATAGGGTAATTACTAACTTTGTCTGCCAGCTGTAGCTGGCTGAGCAGGTAGTGTACAATAGGTTTAATCACCAAAAACAGCTGTTAGCTGGGAAAAACACTATTTTATATGGTGTGAAACCAAAACAATTAGCTGTTAAGGCGTTGAGAGGTACTGCAAAGTTGAGTGATCTTTCTCTTAGCTATTCATACGCATTTTAGGTTGTAGGATTTACTTATTATATTTTTGATAGGGATGGTGCAATTTGATATAGTTCCGATATAAAAGCATGAAACTGATGTGCTGCACATGAAGTTTATGGCTCTTGTTACTTCTCAACTCAAGAGAGTAATGACTGAGAGAATGCTGAGAGTGACTGAAATAGTACACTTGATTGAACTTCAAACGAAAATCTATAATAATTGTTTTCATAATGTAGCCTAAATGATATCCTAGGGAATATAATGATCAAACAAACAAACAATAAATAGTCTGAACTGCAGCTCAATTCAACAAAGCTCATGGCATATTTTCATATTTGCAAGGAGCTTCGAGTGGCATGTCACCCCTCCTGCATGTTAGCTGTTAACATCCATGTTACCATCCTGTCAGTAAAATCAACATCATATCAACAGCTTCATGTTGGTCATTCTCAGGTTTTCTGATAAGAGCACTCCAACAGCATGGATGCTTTCTCTATGTTCATGTGTAGAAACCACCTGGCTGTCCTTCAGAATTGAGATGACCACAGATATTGCTGACGGCGGTGTTCACTTAAAAAGGCCGAAGCAATGAACTAAATCAGAGTGTAATACAGCGTGACTTTGAGTATAAAGAAAAGGACGCAGGAGGAGGGACCCAACATGAAAGGTGACCATACCCCTGTGTGCTGACGTAGACTTTATTTAAGGGCTGAAGCCAAAAGATACTTAGCAATTCTCTGGCAGCTGACAGCTGCAATATACCACAAATGTTGTAGTCATCAGCTGCAGGTGAGAATAATCTGACCACAACACACAGTAATTGTAGGGGCCATGGTTGAAATATAAGTCAGCTGGTTTGAGACAGAAGTTTCTGCTGTCTACAGTGTTGGCAAACCTTTGAAGGGCGACTCAGATATTTTGGTTTGTTTTTATTGATCGTAACATTGTTATCTGTGGAAGAGATCACACAGATAAAACATATGCGTCAGTACTGCTGATGAAGATAACCACAGCAAGAATCAGAGCATTAAACCACAGCACGGCTGAATGTTGGCTTGCATATATATTCAACACAACTGTGAAATATAACCTGTAAACGACGGCAATGGAAGAGGTACAAATCCTGTTAGTGACAAATCCAGACACAACTTTATCGTCCAGTTTCAGCTTCTCCATTCAAAGACTTGCATTACTCATCGTGGGATGAGTTGTGGATTCAGCACCTTCTAAGGATTTGTTATTGACTTCAGCTGATGTTGACCCAGGCACATTGATTAAGAAATAATTACTCTGATGACCCAGCACACAACAAGAAACCTCTCACTAGATTGCACAATTAAAAGTCTTTTGACACGAAATAAAGCAGAGACATGCCAACAAGACGCTTGGATCAATAGCAGATGAGAACTGCAGCAGCGTGGCAGTAATGAACACAGGCCTGGACAAAGGACATAAACAACTACAGAATGCTGTGTCATATTTTTTGAGTAGATACAGATTTGGAAATTCAAAAACCTGCAATAACTAAATACATAGTCTTGTACTTTTAAACAATTACTACAATTATAAAGCCAATAAAGTTAAAGGAGCAGTTTGACATTTTGGGTAATTGCTTAAGTAAACTGAAAAGATTGACACTACTCCCTTCAGGAGCTAGAACCAGCAGACAGTTAGCTTAGCTTAGCATGAAGACTGAAAACCAGCTGGTCGGGATCTGTCCAAACATAACAAAATCTACCTACCAGTACCTCTAAACCTCACTAATTATGCTCAATCTGTCAAATTCTACTAATCTGAACTAGTATAGTGTGCTGTTACCGTTTCTTGTTACAGATTGCTGTGCACTATTTCTTGGCCAGGACCAGTAACTTCCAGTTTCCATTGGCCAAAAACTAGTTGAACAGAATTTTGTTACTTTTGGACAGGGTATCCTCCCCCTATTTCCAGTCAAGACGTGACTCTACCGCTGCTGTCCTCTAGCTGAGTTAGCCGTGCTGCCAGGACTGGAAGCTGGTTCACTAAGGGAATTTTGGTGCGTACACCACAAACATGAGAGCTTTGGACCACTGGGAGTTGGAGGTTTTTAAGTTTCTGGTGTCGTGCCTTAACCAGAGCAAAGGTAAAGCTGCCTGTTCGGACATCCTGGCTATCCGAAATGAAAGTGCAAGACAGATGGTCTTTTTCGCTAATGTATTAAAAGTGATATTAGCTCGCTTGCTATGTCTTGTGCTGCTGCACTTGGTTGATGTTGCTGTTTGCAAAGTTTAGCACTAGTTTTTAATCATAGGCAATGTAATGGTGGAAAACGGTTAAGGAAATTTCCCAAGATGTCAAACTATTCCCTTCCCCTGAACATATTTGTCACAACACAAGAAATAAAGACTTGACCTTTAAATACTAAGCCCCCATTTATTTAAGTCATATCTATTACAGTTCACTGTGCAACCAACACCTTTTCCCCGTTCATGTATCATGATCAGAGTCTTTTACAACTTCTCATTAGTTGTGAGTAATGAAGGAGTTTGTGGCATTAAAAGTTTTGACATGGAACTCTTTGGTTCAGTTATTGCTCTGTTTGAGATCTAGATGTTTTTGTCTCTGATAGAACTTGGAGAATTTATTGAAGATGTTGGTAATGGGCAGAGCGACGATCAGCAGCCCACAGATGATGCACAGGGTTCCTATCAGCTTCCCAGCAAGTGTAACAGGAAAGGTGTCCCCGTAGCCCACGGTAGTCATGCTAATGGTGGCCCACCACCAGCCAATAGGCATAGTCTGCAGCTCTGACTCCTGAGATTCATTCTCTGCAAAGTAAATGAGAGCAGAAAACACTGAAATGCCCACAGACAAGAAAAGCAACAGCTGTCCAATTTCACTGGAGCTGTGCCGCAGTGTGGCACCAAGAGAGCGAAGGCCTACTGAGTGGCGAGCCAGTTTCAGTATGCGGAACACTCGCATCAACCTCAAGATCTGCACCACTTTTCCAACATTCTCCAGGTCTGTGTTCTCACCTTCATCCATTATATCACAGGCCATTGTGACATAGAAGGGCATAACTGACATTAAGTCAATAATATTAAGAACACTGCACAAGAACTTCTTGGCTGATGGTGCAACAGTCAGTCGAAGAATAAACTCTGCAGAGAAGAAGAGAACACAGACGCTCTCAAAGAAAGCCAGCACTGGGTTTTCAATCTCCTTCTCATTGTGGTCCACTTGCTGGAAGTCCGGCATGCTGTGGACACACATGGCGATGATAGAGACAATGACCATACTTAGAGAAGCTACAGCCATTACTTTGGCTGAAGTGGAGTATCCTGGATTCTCAAGTCGAATCCAAATATTCCTGCGGACATCTGCACACCACGAGCCTTCAAACATTCTGACGTCTTCCTCCGAAGTTGACAGTTCCTCCATAGACGAGTCAGAGCTGTGGAACTGCAGGTCATCACTCCTTTGATCCCAGTGCTTATCTTCAGCAAGCTCTATTAGTTCAAGGAATTTGTTGCTGCAGCAAAAGTCTAGGTGGCGCTCCTTGATGCCCCAATACTCAATTTCTTGAATAAATGAAACTACGCACAACCCGTCCACCAGGTGGATTTTGCCCGTGAGGTAGAAGTTGAGAACGTAGCAGAAAAAATGTGGATTGCGGTCAAAATAGTACTCCATTTCAGCAGGACTGAAGTCATCACAGAGCTCCAGGGCCGCTTCTTTGGAGCTGCAACACAGAAGGCGACCCAGACGTGTTTGTGGGAACCGTTTCAGAACGGTGTGCTCCATTCTCTGTTTGAACCCACCAACATTGACATTAATAAAGCAATCATCAGGGCTGTGCAGATTGAAGATCTGTCCATACATCATGATGAAGCTGTTTGATGGTGTTCAGCTTGATGAAAATCTCAGACGCTTCGTTGCCTGCACACAAAGAAACTGAAATTAGAACACCTCACACATTTGACTATATTGAAGTGTGTTACATCAGAGCTGTCGAGTATTGCGTTGCATCTGGGTTTCTGTGGCATCCTGTAATGGAATGAATTAGTGACAGCACAACTTCCTGTTTATTAAGAAGATAAACCATTAACATAAGGCATTAAAAGTTCATAGTAACATCTACACATTAGACCTCATACCTATTATACAGAATGCATTTGCATGATATGAAGAACATCATTAATAATAAATAAATAAAATAAAATAAACCAAGCCTCAACACATTAACAGCTTGCTCATTAAACTTAATGTATTGGCTGTCAGTGTCTCACAGCATAAAACTACTGATTATCAAATTATAGTTGTTGTTTTTTATTTTTTTTATTTTTATAAAATACCTATTAAAGCAAGCATGGACAACATTTGGCTTGGTTTTGGTCACAGTCATCAATAGCTGCAGTCACCGTTGCTTGTAGCTCTAAAACGAGCAGCACTGTCTTACTTGTATTGTGTTACACTGTAATTTGGCGTTTCAAGTTGCAGTTACATGGCAAACCAAGGTCAGATTTGACATGTTTCTGCAGCCATAAAAGTTGTCACCGTTTTAGACTTTAGAAATAATCGACGTGGAGACATACAAAGTAAAATAGTAAAGTGAAATTAACCAGACTTTGTGCGCCAGTTGCAAGGACACTGAGAATTACGCACCAAATATTCCTAAACAACTGCGCGCAAAATATTACTTAACAAAGATAATAACTCTCGCTGCATGCGGATAATAATTCCTCTGCAAGCAGCTTAAAAATAAACTTCTAAATTGGATGAAATGATCACAGCAGCGTACCTGGCCATGAGTTGTTCTGTCGTGTGACTGCTGTTGTCCTTCAGTCCGGAGTGAGCAGTGTGTGTTGCAGTGGTGTGGTGTTTCTGAGTCCAGCGCAGGGCGGAACGCAGCTCCTTACAGGACAATTGATCCCACAGCTGGCACATTATTCCCCACTAACAGGCTGTTTTATATAACTTTAAACTTTAATGTGTTACCAGTGGCCAGGGCGCGCCAGTTCATTAAGGTGTACCAAATGTATCACTGTAAATATTTAATGACTCTTTAGGCTAAGTGCCCATATTGTCCTTTAATTTCTGCCTTCTGTTCTCTTGGCCAATGGGGGTATGAAGACTAAATGAAGACATTTGGCTTCAAAGAAATAAAATAAAATAAAAATAGTAATGAGATCGTACAGCATACTATCAACGTTTGCCAGTGGATAATTCGCAGAGGTAGAGTTTGATGACCTGGCAGCAGAGGGAGGAAAAAAATGTGCAAGAGCTTGGGAAGATTTAGTGTTTGAATATAGCTGAAGGTGGCAAACTGTTTTGTTTATGCCATGAATATCTACAGATGCCACAGTATTATGTGGTGCACCTTTAGATGGCATAACATCAATAGAATATATAGGCCCAGGTTAAAACTGAATAAAAAGACTCAATTAGGTACAAATGTGTTGTTGGTAACAGAAAGCCTAAATACAGAATTAAATCCAGTAAACAGGATGTATAGTATAATTACTTCAATTAATTGAGATGGTGGAAAAATAGAAATCTTGTTTTTTCATTCTGGTCCAACATTGTCTAAAGTATTTGTTGGCAGAGTTTTTCAACTATTAAGTCAAAGAGATACTTAGAATGTCTCACAGCTTTTATCTAACATCATTATTTTTGAAAAAAACCATTGACCATTTGACATTGACCTGACCTGACCCACCTTTTGTGGAGAGCCCAAAGAAACACTCGTACATTTGATTTGGCCTTGTCCATGTACAAAACAACTGTGGAGTAAACGATTTATTGCAGATCATAACTACTCTCACTTCGTATTGCTGTGGGAAATTTATTGTTTGGGTTAATTAATGATGACACAATGCAGTGTGTTCACAATTATATTTAATTAATCAGCTTTTTTTCCTAAATGTTATACTCCTGAATCCAAATTGTTAAGCTAAAAGCCAAACTCTACAGAGCTGACTGTCCATATCAAACAACACATCCCCTTTACAACTGAATGTATTCAAGCTTTTAAAATCTATTTGTACTTTAAGCTTTAAAAGATACTTATTTAACACATTTTTCTCTTTTGTTTTCTATAACTTCCTTTAGTCTTTCTGGCATTTTGTAATTATAGACATTTAATTACTTATTGACATGCCAAATTACAGAAAATATCCTCACAAAATACTGTTGTTACAGTATCCTTAAAAGTAGAACAATGAGTCCTGAAATTAGACAAAATGAAAAATAGCTTCATTTCTATATATAAGGACAGCCTATGATGACGTAGCCTGCTCATTGATACCACTCACTGACAGTAGAGGGCAGGAGATGACTGTCTCAGAGGCCAGTAACCATACAGGAAGCAAACAGCAAGAGCCACTTCAGTCTAATGTAATTTCAGCAACACTTAGTGTTCTTTGAAATACAATCAATGTTGGGACAAGTCTGTTAAAAAGCATTTGTGGCAGAAAAAGGCCTATCAGGCACCAACAATTAAACCACAACAGAAGCAGCACTTAACTGTAAACCAGCTCCTCCTTATTATGAGCGAACTAACCTCTGGAAATATTCCACAGAGGTATTTCATCTGGTTGGATGTACTCATCAGTTCCTTACAGACGGTCAGCAATATTACTTATTTGTTATGCACTATTCCAAAGTGACCACAGTAGAGTTCTGAGTAAGCACTATGGATGGTGTGTGTAGTGACTGCTAGTTTCCAAATTAACTGGTAGTCATAATGGTTTGAAAACAGTATTTTTTACCACATTATTTACAGTGATAAAGAACTCAACATTAAAAAGGTCAGCAAAATAAAAATCCAAGCTCAAAACATTTGTAAATTGTAATAATGTGACAGTTTATTTGCTGTTTGTTTTCATAGAAAAATAAGTAATACATTTAACTAAAGACATAAATCGAAGCTCACTGAGTAAGTTTAAAACAAGTGCTGCCATTTCCACAAGTAGACTATTTTAAGTAAATTTGCTCACAAGTTCATAGACATATTTAATGTATCCAGGCATTACTATGTGAAAAAGTTTTCTTATGGGACTGAGCTTCATGCTACAGGACTGTGACACAGAGGGCAACAGTTGTATTTGCTGATCTCCTGCGCTAGAGCACAGTGTTTACACACACTGCACATCCAGAACTGGTACTCCTGGATCGGTACACCTGTCACAATGCATGTGGGTAGTTTTCCTTCGGCCCTGTAAGGGGAAAAATAAAAGCAAGTTAAATTCAGGGATTATTGTGATGTACATAGTAAGGCTACAGAGAAGCCAAGTAAAAGGGTTGAAGGAAGACAAACAGCTTTTAGAGTGTGGACAATTTACATTTTAGTGATAAACACATACACCAAATGTTCCTGGTCTCTGTCTCTATACTCTTTATTGGACTACCTGCAACTGAGTGTAGCATTAACGCAACAAAGTGTCGTGTTAGAATACAACACCAGAGCTAACAACCTACTAAACTCTGTATTTTCCTTTGATAAATGAAACTACCTTTTAATTGTAGATTTCTATCATTTCCTTGGTCACCATTAACTTTTAGAGAAAGTTACTCTGTAAACAATCTAAAATATACATCTTAATATTACTAAAACATTTCTGAACTTTTGTTTTGACAATGGCTAGTTGGTATAGATCATTTTAAACGTTGCTGTAATAATAAACTACCTCTGGACTTTTAGTATTATCAGAATTATACTTTTGCTGACTCTGGCTCATAGTACTGCTTCATAATTTGATGCCAACAATTTCAAATCCCATGATTAATAATAAATTGTCACAACCTTCTTAAAACCACTGATACATTGAATCTTGACATTTCTGAACAACTGCAACTCCTTCTCATTCCCTACTCTACCCTATGCACATACTGACACTTTGTCAGCAGTTTTAAACACTAACACATAAGAATGTGTACCACGTAAACATGTTTTTTGCTTTAAAATTCACACAGGACACAAACCGTGTCTCCCGTGAATTTCTCAATAGATCAACTTGTCGTTCAAAATACTTTTTCTTTATTAATTTCTGTTAGTTGCCAGCCCTAATATTAATGTAAAGTTAAGGCCACAAAGTTTAAGAAACTAGTCTCCTGTCAGTGTTTGGAGCCAGAGTTTGATCTGGTGCCCTCACCCCTCTGATGATCCAAACGACTCTATTTTGTGGTTGTCCTTTGGGGTGTGCTTGGTGAAGATCTCCAGGGCCAGATCCTCATAAGGCTGCCGCTGCTCAGGATTCAGACTCTCTAGGGACTCCAGCTTGATGAAGGCCTGTGAACATGTGCCGAAGGCCCCGTTGGCTGCAGAGCAAATAGCGAGCAGAGAGTAGATCTCCACCGCTGGGATGATGTCCTCATACTCCCGCAGGTGAAGGGCTTCAAACATGGAGAAACAGTCAGACTACAACTCTGTCTTGTTGTATCTATTATAGGGAATTTACTTGACAGAATAAGTCCAAACTCTGTCCAAGTAAAAAATATAATATTTGTAAAATATACAATGGCTCATTCTTATGTTTTCTAGGTTCTTTTTCTACTTTTACTAGTTAACATAGGTGGGAAAGATATCAATCTAATGACTGTCCGACTTATTTACTGTACA
Organism: Centropristis striata; assembly: GCF_030273125.1. Classification (NCBI taxonomy): domain Eukaryota; kingdom Metazoa; phylum Chordata; class Actinopteri; order Perciformes; family Serranidae; genus Centropristis; species Centropristis striata. The sequence continues at coordinate 20,469,021 of NC_081532.1, forward strand.
CTAATTATACTCAGGTATCAAATACTATTCAATAATGTAACACATATCACAATAACAAGTGCACTTTGAAATATTGGAAAAACAACCAGGGCAACATTATAACTCATGACACTGTCTATTAAGGAGAAAATGCACTATACAAACTAAATAATAGCTCATGAACTCAACTCCTGTCTTTGGGTCTTTGTGGAATATACTCTATAATAATGATTACATTATATGGTGAAGTGTCATGTGTGATTTGGCACCTGTGCGCATGGCATTCTCCATGTAGCCTTCATACAGCTGCCTCTGAGCAAGCAGAAAGAAGTGATAGGCCTCAGCTCCACGCCAGGCGTTGTCCACTATGCGATTATCTGAAGTGGTTGCATCTTCCTCAAGCAGACCGGCAAGTGCAGATGTTGCCTAATCACAGTAATATAGTATTTATATTTTTTTTGAAGTTTTTATGAAAGAAAAATAATACAATTGTAGCATATGAAGTATAAGTTGTAGCATATTACCTCAGACTTCTTCCCTTTGGCTTTGCTCTGCTGTGACGTCTTCACCTGCTCGTGGTAATTTTCAACAAGGCGTGCTGCCAGCACGTAGAGCTTCTTCACCCGCAGTGGTCGGGTCCTTTTCTCCGCCTCCTCATCTGCTATCTGGAACAGCAGTGGCAAATCATTTTTCACATAACACTTTTTTCAAGTATTAAAGGTAATGAGCATGAGCAGTTTCATACCTTAAACATGAGTTTGGCTGCTTCAAGGAAGTGGTGGGCTTTCCGATATAGTTCTACCGCCTCTAAAGTTTTATTCTTCTCAAGAAGATGTGAAGCGTATTTGGAAAGAAGAGATTTGATCTCCTTCATGTTGTGGGTCCTGGCAAGCTCCACAGCTTTGTTCCACTGCAAGAAAATCACAACCTTTATTAAAAAACAAAATTACACAATAATAACTTTGTTTGTAGCGTTTTGAATATGGCATTCGTCAAATTAATCTGAAATAATAATCATAGACGTCAGTGCTATAAATACAATATTTACTTCAATCAAGATTTCTGTTTTTTTTTCACAAGAAACACAAGAACCCACTTTATTTTTCAAAGCAGGGCCGGTTATTCCTACAGGCCACCAAGGCGGCTGCCTAGGGCGCCAAATTGGCAGGGGGGCGCCCCCTTGTGGCGCCCTTAAGCATACATCTTTGTTTCAAATGTACATTTAAATTTCATTTTTATGTTTATTTTTATTGCATTTGTATGTCTACATTTTATTTATTTTCAGTCTTTGCCATTCTTAATTTGATGAAGATCTGTGTTTTCTTATTTATTTATTCGTATTTTCAATTCAGTTGTTGTTGGTAAAGTTCCAAAGTTTCTAAAAATAAAAATGTTCTGAGACCATTACCTTGCTTGTAGTTCATGTATCAAATATTAGTGTACAGCATAATACATATAACATAGTGTACCTATATCAGAATGAATACATGGAATGGATGTGGTTCGGGGGGGGCGCAAAATCTCAATATCGCCTAGGGCAGCCAATGGGCTAGAACCGGCCCTGTTTCAAAGAATCGGGGCATGAGCCAACAGGAAGTTAAGGCAACGGTTAAAGTGACAGCCTGTTTATTTCATTGTCAAAAACACAGCATTAGCACAGCAGGAGAAATGGCATTGAGGGGAGGAAATTAGGACTGCTTCTTCTTTCGGGCGAACACAGGGTCAATTACAGCACAAATTTAACATCCGTTAAACTAAAGCCAGCTGTGGCTCGACCTTTTTCAGTACAACAGCTGCAGCTTGCATGATTTATCTAAATTAATTTTTATTTTTTTTCAAAACCTGATCAAAGAGCAGTTAAACAAACATCTTGAGCCAAATGGTAAAATTTCCATTTGGAGAGGAAAGTTTGAGAGCAGCATTCACACTTCACTTCTAAATATCACTCAGGAAGAGGATGGGAGTTGGAGGACAGCAGCTGCCGCAGTGACTGCGGTAGAACAAAGCTATCAAAGTGTGTATGATTACTGAGGGAATGCTGTTCAGAGTGTCACTCAGAAAGTGTGGCGCCACTGGTTTTCTGTCCGTCTCTCACCTGGTTCAGTTGGACACAAGTGTTAACGGCAGCTTTGGGCTGGTTGCACTTCAGGTAGGCCTTCACAGCCTGTTCACACATGCCCACAGTGGCAAGCATCTGTCCAATCTCCTGAGACACAGAGAGGGAGACAGTAGAGAAGCATTAGAGAGTCGCTGATGTCTGAACCTTCTACACAAAGCCTAAAGAGAATTATTCATGTGTTCATTTTGATACAATGTGAAAATCTGGCTCACCGGTAAAAGTTTGTGATTCTCTGGCAGTACAGTGGTCAGCATTTCAAGGCCATAATAGTCCTCTAACATGTAGTAGCATTCTGCCAGCCTCTCCTGGTTACGACCCTGCAGGTAATACTGCACTGCATTCACCCTTGAAACAGAAAGGATTTATATTTAAAACCTACACAGAGTCAGCATTTCACTTGGTTTGTATTTTTTTAAAGACTGTTTCAGAAAAGGTCCTCAAGTGACCATTAGTACATGGACATTGACATTGGTCCAACAATTCTTACTGTTGACTCTTGCTGTGATGAAGTCTCATCCTAGTGTTCTTCCAATATAAGTGATGCGGGACAAAACCCACAGTCCTTTTTCTGAGCAAGACTGAATTTAGCTGAAGCTAATATAAGGCTAAATCAAGTGGTTATCTGTGTAAAGTTATAATCTTTATTGTAAAAAATCTTGTCACTGTTCCGCCCAGTAACCCAATGTGCCAGATGGCTTATTTACACAGAACCATTTGAGATGTCTTCATTGCAAACTGTTTGGAAAAGGACAAAAAATATACTTGACAGGTGACAGGAAGAACCATTTGGGTACCATTGTTTATCAATGGCGGATGAAGGCAGTTGAGATAAGAGTGAAAATATTTTGTATGTTTGTGTGTCTGGACAGAAATGCATTACTCTCTGACACAAGTAGGGGGGGCTCCAAGAAAAAAAGGTTGGGAACTACTGCAGTAAAAGACCAAAGAAAAAAGGGTAAAAACCTCCCCTCAATACCACTTCTGCCTGTCAGCAAAGTAGTCTCCAATTGCGTTGTACGCCTGTTCCAGCAGAGTATCATCACAGTCCCCAGAGCCAGTTTTGAGCAGCTGGAGCACCCTGAACCAGTCGCCCAGCTTGATCCTAAGGCCGATGGCAAGGTCCCTAAAAGAAATACATCATCAGCTGGCAATCATGTCTGAAGAACCAGTGGTGTAGGGTAATCCCGGCATTTAGTATAACAAACTGAACAAAAAAAGCAAAAAAAAAAACCTTAATCAATCAGTGAAAGTGTTGATGTCACCATTAAATATTGCCCTAAAAAATAGTAGTAAATGTACCTGCGATCCATATCCAGGTACATCCGCTCAGCTTCCTCAAACCGGCTGAAGTAAGCTGCCACCTCCGCCTGTTTCATGGGCTCACTCTGCAGGTTGCCCAGTCGCTTGACAAACTCAATGCCCTGGTAGTCTTTGCAGCGGACAAAGGCCTGTTCGGCTGTCTTCAGATCCAGTTTCTGGAGGGCTGCCTCAGCCAGAAGACGCCTGACCGGTTCATAACAGAAAGATGGTTATTTTAGGTATTATGCTGTATGAAAGAATACTGTCTGTATTCGATGCATATGTATCAATCTCAATGATTTGATGAACTCTATGAATAAATGCAAAGATTCAACTGAAAGACTGGAACTGACTTCAATTTTTTCATGTTGCCAGATTTTGAGGGATGGTGCAAGAATTGACACAGCAGCCAGAGAAAACACATAATCTACAGCAATCGCACTGTTGCTTTAAAAGACTTACCATAAATCTCTGATACTCTGTCATAAGTCTCCTACACCAGCATAGAGTATATGCTCATATGATGATATAATGACAGCAGATATTAATTGGTGCTTAACTGACCTGACATCAAAATTAAAACGTCTTTTAAACAGACAATTTAGGAGAAGTTTTTGAGAATTGATTTTGCTGCTTTCTTTTACTGTGCCCCATGTTTAGTTTTATTCAATTGCATATAAATGACACTAGACTGCTGCTGAATGACAACGCACACCTCTATATACATTAGTAGGGTCAATTAAAACTGAGTATTCTGCTTTTTTATGTCTATTAATCCTGTGCATCACAGTCAAGTGCCAACCCCTGGGCCTGACAACTGAAGCCAATGCAGAAGGGCTTTAAACCTGCATCCTTTCTAATGACCAGAAGAGGGCGACTCTGCTGGTTAAAAAGTTCAATAATATACCACCCCCGATTCCAAAAAAGTTTAGACATCATCTTTAACAGAAAAAGAACATAATGGGATCATTTTCTAATCCTTTGTGACATATGTTCAGTTGAAAACTGTTCAAAGACAATATTTTTTATGGTCAAATTGATAAAACCTTTTTGTAAATATAAACTCTGAATTCTGAACTTTATGCATTCTGTTTTTATTTTGGTTTTTCACAGTGTCATCATTTTAAAAAGAAAATCAGGGTTGTAGAAGACTTTGAGAAAATGAATCAACTTTTCACTTGATTTATAGGTTAATGGTCTCAACCGCTAGATTCAAGTCTTCTTCAACGCAGCATGATGTTCATTTTGTACATTTTTTGTACATCATTTTGGCCGTTCACATGCTCACAAGCACAAGCATGCACACAGCCGTGCCAGCTACCACAACTATTTGTTGTTTGTTGTTAACAAAGAACAAAGAGGCTTGGATTAAAACTGACGGAGCGTGATTTCCTTCTCTGATCAGGACTACCAATACTCCACTATAGCTTTACATAGTGAATCGTTGTTTTTTGCTATATTATTTTTCTGAATATGTTGAATCAAAAGTAAAGATACAAATGTTGCTTTTACCAGAGTCTTGGGTGAGGGTTATCTTCAATGAACTGTGAGGCATCTTCAATCCCCACTTTTTCAATCAATGCACGACTGTCTCTCAGGGAGCGGATCTCAAAGTTGATGAGGTTGTCTTTATTAGGCCTCTCTGGATCCTGTAAAACACGATCCATAACGGTTTCAGTAAATCAACAAATATAAACAGCAAAGATAAATTAAAGTAGTTATGAGAAAAGCCTATTTTCAGCACTACAAAGAGATGAATTCTCATCATTTTACAGCTGTTACTCAACAAAGCAGAAGATCAGAATATTGAACAATAAGTAACACTATTGTAAATCTATCTGCTTTAGGATATTTAAGAGGCAAAAAGTGGCATCCAAGTGCAAAGGTTTACCTTCATGATTTCATCAAGCAGGACAGATTTGATTTCCAGGTCTTCAAAGTTGCAAATATACCCAGATGTTTGGATGGGTTCCTGTTTTTTTTAAATAAAATACATGATGGAAACAGTTTATGTTTTGACAGTAAGACAATGCAGCTGACGATCACACAAACACCTGAACACTGACCTCTGGGTCCAGGTTTCTGAAGACATACATCCTGGTCTTTTCCATCATGGCAAACAGATCAGGATTATCATTGGCCCACTTCATATCCCAAACATCCTTACGCTCAAACTTGGATGGATCTCCTGCAGACGCCTGGTTTCCTGTGCCGTCATCTATAGAGGCACGAACTTCCAGGTCCAACAAAGTCAGCACCCCTGCAATGTCGATTATGGCCAGACGACTAAAAGAAATAATAATTACATTTAATAAAAAAATTCAACAACTTTAAAATTTGACAATCTGTTCAGCAACAAGTCTGGTCTGCATTACACCATCAATACTTGCCTGGAGTTGCAGTTCAAGGACAGATAGAAGGCTCTGTTGTTCAATGTGTATTTATGGATGAGAACAACATTTGGGAGGCTGTATCTATGGATCGTGCCAGACTCACGGCCCTGTAAGCACACATACACCCAAACACTCAATATTTTACTTAAATTTTACCTTCTTTAAAAAATTTTTTTATTCAAACGGGGATGTACTTACCACAACCAGAGTCTTATCTGTTGCTGTAATACAACAAATAGGATCTCGAGTTGCCTGAAACAAAACAGAAACGTACATGCGAAACATGACAATTTATACAGTTTATTTGTGGTAAAAAAAAATATTTTTTCTATATAATTTATACACAGATTTTATAGTCTTTGGTACGATTCTTTTGTGAGCTAATAATTAACATGAAATCAAACTACTATAAGTAGTTTGTTTTTAGTATAACAATTTTATACTGAAATACTGTCATGTTAAAAAAACTGAATCCTGTCAATTCTGTGAAATAAGAAAAAAAGGGGCTTCACATTCAAAAGATTTAAAGATAAAATGAAAATGCAATGTATTTGTTCCATGGTATAATATTCTATAGTATACACACTAGGTATAGTATGGCCCAGACGCATCTTCGTAAAGTTATATTTTTTATTTTGGGTTACAACCTGGATGTTATGAAACCTGGGCAACTTGAGAGCTAAAATGTCTCTTACTGTGAAGGCTTTTGCAAAATCTGGACCGCTGTCATTGGCTCCAGATGGATTGCTGTCAATGTGATAGACCCTAGAAAGGCAGGAAGTGAGAACAAATGAGAAAGAGCCAGAGAGACAGACAAACAGTTGCACTTTCCTCTGAGGTGAACTGTTGTCCAGGTGCTAGGATAGCCCTGGCAGAACATTAGGTCGTGCCCGGCCTGTCTGGAACCTCAGTGGCTTATGATTCAGATGAATGAATCCTTTTCATAACACTGTCAGCACCAACACCCCACACTCAAACAGTGAGCCAGTAAACCCAAGGTTTCATCCACTGACTCAAAGAATCTAGCCTTGTGGTTATCTTGCCTTCCTGTAACTTTCCATCATCTGCTTGATGTGTTCTGTAAGTTCTGGCGTGGGCATTTCATTTTGTCCTCATCCACCACCTGGCTTTGTTAAGTACACTTCTTAGGACACCCCAGGGCTCCAGTTTAAAAGTGGGCCAGGTAGGAGCCCATCTATTTTGAATCACTAAGATACTTTGCAATTACATGCCTGCTTGAAAATGTGACATTAAAGAATAAAAGCTTTATTACAGTAACCAGAAAAAAAAATATTATAGTTTGAATTTCTCTGATCTTCACTAAACAGATGCCTGAAACACCTGGTTTCCGGTTCTGACTGCAACAGCTATATCTAAATATCATTAATGCAACAAATATTTTAAAAAAAATGTTCAGTTTGGGTTGTACATTTTGCTGTTTTTCACTGATGGCAACAAAAGGTCCAGAATTGGCTGTTGATGTCTCAAGATGTTTGCCAACACTAACCTGGCAACTGTTAATGTCGAACCATGCACCAGTTTCGATGCAGCACCATCGCATTGATTATGTTAGGCCAGTATATGAAAAAACTTACCTCTCTCTTCCCTCCTTCTTAGTTCTGGTCACTTGGTTGATCTCTAGGGCCGTTAATTTCTTTGCCACTCTGTACTGCCACAAGTAGAAAGCCTCTTTGGATGCAGCAATCACATGTGTCTTGGTCATGGTGACAAACAGCGGATCTGACCAAATATACAAGCGACAGACATAAATTGTGTCATTTGGGAATAACTAAATCAACTGTATCCCCTTTTTATTGTGTCATTCGTTGAGCAATGTATGTGCGCAGCTTCTGGCATCAAATTTCAAATGCAGGGGGTTACCAATAGCACCAGTGAAGAGGAATTCAAAGTTTTTCATTGGTAGTTTTCAAACAATACAATTTCAGTACATACACATGAATAGAAATTAGGTATTTATGTGTTTTTGGGAGGAGAAAAGTTATGTAAAATACACTTCATTCACATCCAGTAAACTATAGCAAACTACAATGAAAGAAATAGAAAATTTGTATTTTTAAATAACTGCATATCACTCAAAAATCACTGTGAATTTATAGACCAATACCAATTTTAAAGGGGGGGGTCACATGTTTTAGCTGGAATGCAAATTCCACAAATGTCTGTAATAGGCTAATATCATCAGATTACACTGTCTGATAATAATACAATAAATACAAGAAGATAATAATAAATGAAATACAAGAAGATACACTTTGACTAGACTGGCATAAAAAGACCACAAGAGAGCCGTCCAAAGGCATACATTTGAACTTGCGCTCTTATTATTATATACAGTATCTACAGTATCTAAACCCACTTAGCCTTTCAAATCTGCACACTTTAAACTGTCTTGACCTGAGCTTCTCAGTCAACATTCAGCCTTGTCAAGCAGAGACAGAATGCTGAATATTTGTGAGATATAAAGAAGCCCAGTGCTAACTGTCTATTTGCTATAGGATACTATGAGCCTATGAAAGATGTAACTGTGGGCGGCAGGTGGCATAAAGCCAACCACCACTTCTCTATACACAGGGTGTGATGTCTCACATTGACTTGAAGAAATACACCAACCTTATGGTAAATAAGGTCTTTGATCGACCCACTGTTATGCCACAAGAAGGTTATTACCAAGTTCACTTCTGTATGCCTGCTGTAAGCAAGCTTGTATAGCACATGGCTTGTTTTGTAGATGGTATAATGTAAGAATAGTCACATTTTCTACCATGTGTTGAGCAGAAAGTGCACAAAAGTGGCACCACAAGATAAATATGCTTTCTTTACTGTATGAACTCACCAATGTCAATGTATTTTGAGTCCAGTGGAGTCCCGATGGAGTTGCACAGAATCAGGACATACTGAAAAACAAACAGTAGTGCAACAATGTCCTACAGGTCAATTTATTGTTCTTCAACAAAACAAATGGTTATTTTAAGTGTGTTGTTTTAATTTGTACATTACCCTTGCAGTACTCCCAGACTCTAGCTCAGCATCCTCCTATGTGGAAAAGAAATAGAAAAGACAGGAGGCGAGACAGCAGATTAAGAATTACCTTTACTATCAGTTTACTGTATCTTCCCTTATTGTATGTAAATGTATTTATTTTTGCTTTTCTCAGAGGTGTTTGTACCTGAGGCTGGGTGTCATCTGCCTTGCTGGCTAGGATGCAGAAGTCCCCCGATGTAGTGATGGACATCAGGCTCTTGACGTATTTGACAAACTTCTCGTTATTTTTGGTGTCCCAGAATACAACACAGTACTCTTGACGCTCAGGCTTCGTGTAGGCATACACCACTGTGCTGCAACAGTAGCCCCACTGTTAAAAGACATAACAGAGCTCATGAGACGTAATGGGAAGGCTTCTAAACTCTGGGAAGAAATATGATCAAAGAAAAGACAAGCTTATGAGAGCCCTTTTTTTTCAAATAAAGGAAAAGTAAGATGAAAACACTGCCTTGTTATGTAGAAAAAAGATCCTGTAAGCCATTGATGAGAAACTTTCTAAAAAAAAATAACTCACTCTGTCATTATTAACTCTGCCCTGAACAACACCTTTTAATTGTACCCATGCTGGTTAAAGTATATATTTTTTCTGTCCAGGAGTGTCTTCAAGAAATGTTTCTTTGCCAAAATCTTGGATACAAGCACGCCACAAGGGTTGACCTTTACCTTGTAGTCTGGTCTTATGTTGGCAAAGTAGATGTAGGAGTCCACAGCCAGGCCAATACGCAGTCCTCCTCCCTCCCAGCCAATTCCTGTCATCTGCTTCCCAGGCACTTTCAGAGTTCTCAGATGCTATTTAAACAAAAAAAAAGGTGCAAATGTCAAATATTTTCTATCTCATCGTGGTCTTATAGCACCACTGGGGCTAGTATGAGTTATAGGTATTCAAGCTACAATTTTTAATCATTATTAGTGACTCAAGAACTTCTCAACCTATTTGTATTTTCAACAGCTCAACAATGTAGCATGGCACAACAACAGAGAAACTGGCATTGCAGGGTATTACAATCTTAAATCAGGCAAAACACAACATGGTATACTTTATCAACTTAATCCATTCTATGTAATTTTTTTTCTTTTTAGTCCCGTTTGTGATGAACACTGCATGGTAGTGTACTTCAAATGCCTAACCTTCATGTATAAAAGTGTAAGTAAGGGAACCTCACCTCTCCAAATGGTGTGTAGAATTGCACAACATTGAATTCTTTCTCCATATTTGAGGCTCTAAGAGAACCTGCTACTGCCAGGACACTGCCACAATGATTCCACTGGATACTGACCACATTCATCAGAGTGTCAATACACACTGGGTCTGAAAAGAAGGGAAGCAGCATAGCTCATCACCATTGGTAAACATTACATTCAAGTGTAATCCGGAGAATATTCTGCAGTTTTAGGAGTTTTTTTCCCCTCACTTACTTTCATCATTCTCGTAACGCATGACCTGGCATCTTCCATTGTCAAAACAGATAGCAAGACATGGACAGTCTGGTTCAACGTAGCCCCCAGTGCCTGCATACCAGTGGATGCCTGCAATACTAACAGCTCCGGTTGCATTGGTGAGACAGCTGATGGTCATTTTCATCTGAAACACAGCATCAACTTATTACTCTGGAGTGGAGTCCACCATCACTCATACGGCAATTATCAGATAATGATCTTCCTGACCCATAGCTCTGCAACGTTAAGACCTGCCGGTTCCCACTCGGGTTTCACTGTTAGCTCTGTCCCCCCGTTTTAAATACTGTTCACGGTGGCGTTTAGCTAAATAAAATTTGCCCCACAATATGATAAGTACTCTGATAATTTATGATTAGGGAATAAATGACCTGACTTTGTCAGATCCAATACCAATACCTTCAGGTATCTGTGAGTACCAATCTCACACCAGTGTTTAATTGATAAGCTGTATGCCTCACTACGTGGAAGTGACTGGCATCAATCTTTTATGGCAACATCAGGCTTGACTTAAACATTGCTTCCCTAACTTTGTTAAACAAAATGTAACAAATAAATACATAGATATAAATGCACTCAGTTGTTATTTATTATTGAAATAATTAATCATGCACAAAATTCTTAAAATTAACAGGATTTACAATTCAAGTGTGTAGAATATACACATAAAAATAATTTGATATCAGTATTGGTGCATCCCTATTTATAACAATAGATTCTGCCTAAACTGACACCTATAAAAATATCAACTGTGCATTGTAACTCACTCTGCACAATTGACTCTGCATTTCAGCTGTATTTTATTTTATTTAAAAAAAAGCATCATATGAGTCAGGAAGCCATATAGTTCTACATGGGTATATAGTAAAATGAATTGACATTTCTATTTCACTCAAGCATATGCACTCACTATGAAGTTTCCTTGATTGTCATAGATTTGAACTTCCCCGTTAGCCATGCCGAAGAGGAGGATCTTGCTGTCTGGCGACCATGCAACATGAGCAAGCTGATTTCCCTTTAGCTCCTTTCCCCAAATCCGGTTTCCTACAAAAAAAAGTGCATTTATCCTCCTGTACATGTTGGTACTCATTCCCCAAGAATGTGAACAAGGAAATCCTTGTCAGGGGAGTCTTAGTGATTTTATTCCAAATCTGATTGGAAAAATATTGTAATTGATTGCCAATTATTATTTTTCCGCAATAACACTGCACATTTGTTTTTACCATCTACAGATCCAACAATGACTGCTCCATCTTCATACACAATGCAGATCTTCTGACCATCAGCGTTCCAACTCATGCTCCTCACCACTGACTTGTTCCGGTTGTTGATCATCTCCTCGTACCATGCACCTTCAGGAGGAGCAAAGACAATCAGTTATAAAAGCCAAACTTATTATAAGAAAATATGAATTTTAATTTGACAGTAGTAATCACCTTTATAGAGCATCCAGACAATGATGAGCCCATTCTGGTCACTGGTTGTCAGCTTTTCATACTGTTCGTTCCATGTCACCACTTGTACTGCACCTGCAAGTGTAGAAATCAGGAATGTCAGATCTTTTTCCTGTGGCTCAGATTTTCGCACTGCCTAACTATGGCTTTATTTCTCTGGATGCTGCCTGTTACTAACATAGTATAATGATAACATGTAAGCCAACTACTGAATATATCTTACCACTGTGTCCCTCTAGAGTCTGGTTCATTGACAGATTACTGGGTGCAGCAAGACCTTTAAGTTTGGCATCATCTGTTGAGAAAGCAGTAAAAGAGACCTGGTTCAGAGCCTTAACAATGCCCAAGCAATTCTCAGTGAGAGAACTGACCAGCACTTGTTTCCAGCATTAGAGCAGTAGTTTAGAGGTAAATACCAGCACAGTTTTCATTGTTTCTTTCAATTCACTGCTGGTGGTTTTCTCTGTTTGTTTAACAACACAATACCGCACTCTATGTGGTGGTAGGTGGTACAGTTTCTACTTACAGCGGCTGGACACTGAGGCACAAGAACAGAGCCAAAAAGCTTATAAAAGTATCAGAAGATTTCTTACACACTGAAAGAGCCGCCGTTTCAAAAATTCTTAAATCTCAATCACATGGGTATTACATAATGGCTTAAAGTCTAACAGATAGACTTGAACACAGAGCTTTATTCATGGAAAGTTATTCATTAAAACCAATATAGATTACATGCTTTAAGCTTTCCTCTTTTATTCTATCCTAGAGCAAACAAGCACAGAACAAACCAGGCCCTGCCAACTTCAGTGTATGAGTAATCAACAGTGGACTGGTATTTTAACTGTGCACATGTCACAGTTAAATGCTGTAAACATTGTAAAATCAATCTTCTACAATTCTACAGTGTCATTTAGCAGATGATTTTATCCAAAGTGACATACATTTAGTCACACTATTAAAATAATCGTCTATGTCATTTTTTGTCAAAATTGTTTTTTTCCCCTTAAATCATCTCCTCATGACGCCGGCCACCTATGGTAAAATCGCCTACATCCTCAGTTGATCAGATCATGTGATTTTACCCCTTTAAGATAATGGCCTATGTCAAGTGTGTGACTTAAGTGTATTTATTATGCCTAAATCAAAATAAAATGTGACTTAGGCAATTTTTTTGAATGTCTGTCATGTTTCTGACAGGCTTGTGTGACTCTTATGTAGACACATTCAAAGTAATGTGTTACCATATCTTGCTTAAGTCACAAAGGCATATTCAAAAAATTGCCTAAGTAATTTATTTCTCTTAAGTTACATAATTTACACACAGTGTTATTACTATGCCATATACGCCATATATGCTATATACATCCTTTTTGAGTGAAATGATCAATAAATGTCATATGTTACACTTTTGGTGAAGTTTTTTGTGTTTCCTGCAAAACTTGAAAAAATGAGTTAGGTGATTATTTTAACAGTGTGACGATTTGTAAACAAATTTTACAAGATTCAGATCCACACGCCTGTCAGGCCAGGGGTAACTATAAATATCTGGGAAATCAAAAGTGTGTGTCCCAGGACTGCCCACTCCCTAAACTTACCTGTCTGAGTTTCAAGCTTGAGTACTCTGAGCAGACCATCGTCTCCTCCACATGCAATGAAGCCTTGATCTTTGTTCCAGGAGACACATTTTAGATGAATATTGTTCGGGATGGCAATCTATAAAAGACGGAAGATTGAGCCACACTTTTAACCAGCGCTCAATCACGTCTATATTTATAGGTGGTTAGGTAGGTGGCAGACACTCACCTTCTTGCTGAGGTAGATGAACATTGCGGTGGTGATAACGTAACAGACCTCTACCAATCTGAAAACCAGTTGCTTACGGCACAGTTATACCTGTTGCTATAACAACACACTAACCTAACGGCAATAAGCAAACTACACAGCTAAAGTGAGCTATTTTTCCAACCTATGTATGCTACATCGTGCGGCCTCTGTTTGGTAAAAGTACCGTTAGCCGTTAGCTTTGCTAGTTACCTGCCTAACGCGCCAGTAAACACCAAAGTAAATACCAAAGACGGTTAACGTAAATGCAGCATCACACATAAAAAGGCGGACTACGGTTATAGTTGATAATGTTGGCAAATGTATAAGAAAGTACTGTTCAAATTCGACGTTTCATTGCTTGTTTTGGGGGACTTCAGCGCTCAGAGGTTGTAGCTTCCCTCGGTTTCCCCTGGTAACCGTAAACCGGAAGTAGGTTTGGGGTGTTTCTGGTAATTGTAGTTTTTCTCGTTTGCGTCCCTGTAACGGGCGTTCTTTTGAAGAACTGCTACGTCCCTTTGTTCCCATCACTAAAATAGGTCGTTACTTTACTTAAATTACTCAAAGTTTACGTTTTTTTAGGAAAAGCTTCATTATATTTAGCATACTGTAGACTGACTTTAGTAGGCCCACCATGAGAAAAGCTTATTAAACAACAATTCAGTCCATGTTAGCCAATGCAAAACCATATTTGAAAGGAAAGTTAGGCTAATAAAGGTATCACACAAGAAGTCCATAGTTTCAGTGATTTTAATGGTGGCTTGGTAACTAAGTGTAAAAAGACAAAAACAATGGTGAGATCAGATGTATCCATTTTCTCAGAACATTTATTTTTTTAATGTGCAACTATAACCCCAACAGATACAGACAAATTGTTTCCATCACAAAAGCACCATAACATGTATGCACATAACAGTTTACATCAAGTCCCCTGCACCACAAATACTCTTCATGTGTTCCATCGATATGACAAAGAACAAAATACAGTACATCTGTGTATTTTATAAAGAAATTATGAAAACAAATGGATGGATAAGTGGATCTTGACTTTTAATCTCACAATTTAAAAACTTAGTGCACTGAAAATTGTATTTAATAGTAGACTGCTACCAGAGACTTTGGTCCAAGAATTGCCAAGTGTGCAAAATGTTGAAAGTCCAATAATGCTCCTTAACTTCCCCGCTTTCACTAAAACTATTGTATCGGTCAGTTACAAACAAAACAATAATTACCCTTTCATTTTCCATGATTGTTGCAATGTTTCAGGTATAAAAAAAAAGGATTATAGTAATTAACTGTGATGTAACAATGCCATGGGCCAATTGCATCAGGGTTTGTTTTAGTCTTTTCTCTGCATAACAATGCTCTTGTTGTATAAGAGATTAGTTGTTGTGTTATGGTCATGGACGGAGGCTTTGTATTCTTCCAACAAATGCTCTGGGAGCAGTGGATACAACACATTTCCACCAAAAAAAATGTATTAACTAAAACCTTTAACATGGTTACATTCCATAACTTCCCTAATTATCTTACATAGTTTGGCTTACAGTGCCAGGATGAAATGCAGCTTTTTCTTACCAATATATGTAAACGTTTACAACAGTTATACCAGACTTAACTGGAAGTAACAGTATTGTGAATGCAAAATGCAGGTTTATAATACAAAACATTGATGCTACCAGAATATTGCATGATAAAATCTTAGACATTTTACGCTGGTCACAATAATTGGATTCATTGAAATGTCTTCTGACATCTTCATCGCTAATACTGCTGTTGGCCGTCAATCAGGTTCACTTTGTCTGAAAGTTCATCAAGTGAACAAATGGTCAAGGAAATAGAATTTGAAAAGTGTAGCTGTAATGCTCGCTCATCATCACGTTCAGCATTTCAAAATTAACTTATTCTCATTAAAAATATATTGAACACAAAACCGATGTAGTAGCAGCCCAATAGTGTAAACATTGAACATTTTTAGATAGAGATATTTCTCTCACATGATAATACAAATTTAAAATGCAAAAATATAATATCAAATTCAAAGTGTGGATCCTTCTAAACATTCCAAGCAAAAGGATATGTTTTCTGCTCAGCTCCTGAATGGTTGACTGTACTTTTTTCTGGAACACAATCTGAGCTTCACACATGCAGGCATCTTGAGTTATTTCACTTCTCATTTCCTCTGAAAAAAAGAAAAAAAAATATAGAGAAGGTCAAAGCCTGTTTAGTGCTGCGATTCTCCATTTGGCTGCAGCACAGTCCATCCTATGTTCCTACCCCAAAGAGCTGATGTCGGTGTTCAGTACTAGAACATTTTGCAGGTGACAAAATCAGACAAAAGTTTGGTGTTGCTTTAAGTGTAAGCATAAACATAATGGATATTGATCAGGTACAATCATGATTTTCTTTTGTGAGTGAGATTAGGAAATATGTCAAAAATTTTCATTCACATCAACTGGTTAATCAAAACCTTGGAGAGCTCAGTTACTGAGGTCAGGCGTGGATAGCGTTAAAGAGGACGCATTATAATAATCGTTTGAGCAATATGTTTACATATACATACAAGACAAATTCAGTTAAAAGAGGTAGAAACACAATAGACAACAGGCAAATCAATTACAACCACTTGGTCCTTTATTCAGACCAAGAAATCTTGGTGGGCTCCCACCACAACTTCCATTGTAGTTTCACATTCCTTAAACCAACAGCACAGCGCACTGATATGTGCTATAAACTGTGCTGTTAATGACTGGAACAGTTGCAAGTCGGTGTACAGTGGCTTTGGTTGCAGTCAATTGTTGAAATCTAAAGAAAGCAAAAACACAGACATTAAAGATAATACCACCAATACTATTAAAAGTTCAGTCAAGTTGCATTGTAACCCTATATCTAACCCATCAGTGCCATAGACTTGACCAAGTTCCAACATGCAGCAGTGCACTGAAATTTACCTGGGACTCTACTTAACAGTAGGCTACATTCTCATTTCATAAATTGTCAGCGATACAGACCTGAAGTCATAGGATCGCGGATCCTTAAATCCTTGACTCCATTTCATACATGCCAGTGTGAAATAGAACAATTTCTCCTCTATGCTTGCTTTGTGTTTTGTCCTTCTAATTTCTCCTACCAATTGGTCTTTCAGATCTATCACACAATATTGAAGCAGTGATTTGGCAATCACAAGTTAAATCTATAAACTCTAAGGTGTCATGAAGGGACCCGTTACGCTACCATAACAAAGAAACATCCAACAAATCCCTTCTTAAGGGATCACAGTTCAACAACATGCACAATCTGGGACAACTGGGACTTTTCTTCTAGGTAATTGCAAACCCTATCCTGGTTTGGTATTAAGACAACTGTGTGAACATGGCAAACTTGACGGACCTAGCCATCACAATGAGGATGTCCAGGTACCAGAACAAAGCAGACATTGTTTTCTGCCACTATTTGGGCAGCCTTTAACAGAGGGAGGACTTTGCAGTTTCTCTTCTTGTGGGCGAGTTATAGCTTGCCTGGTACAGCCAGTAGTGAAACCATACCACCACCTATGGGTGTATTGTATTGTGGTTTGAGCCAGAATATCAACAAAACATATTATATGATTCATATTGATCTCTTCACCATAGATGAAGTACCACTATTGCTGTAACATCCTGCACTCTCGGCTGTCTGGACTGTCAATTTTGCCAGAAATAGAACAGTTGGATGTTTAAACAGATGTGGAAAAATTGTGCTGGGTAGGAGACATACCAATAATGGCGTTGTCCATTACTGTATTATTTCCCCATTATATCTGCATTTCTGTTTTCATATGCAAAAGAAAAGTTGATGCATAGTGAGGTCATGGTGTCCTTGCTTATTATCAGACAAGCTTCCACAAAAGGCGAGGGACATTTCAGTACTACTCTGCATGGGAAAATAGTCAAGCCTACAGACCTTTATGCTATGGATGGTTAATAATAAGTTAGTCAAAACATAGTATTTGGAAAACACAGACTCTCATCTTACCCTCTCACATTAATTCATCTTGCATCGATTAGGACGGTTTGAGCATGGCTTTTTAGGTCAAAACACGGTCCAACCCGTCTTTGATGAAGTGTCATCCAGTTTTATAGGGACAGAGCATTCAAGAAGCCCCTGGTCAGCCATTGGTGGCCAATAGTTCCTTTGAGGACTCCAAACCATGTCCGTGTATGCCACATCTTTCGGTAAATTAGTGCCAAGATGCCACATTTTCTCATTCAGGCTGAGCTCAACACTAGTTGTGCAAGATAGCTCACAAGGCAATAACATAAGAAGTTTGAGTGAAACATTCCTGAGGTTAGAACGGATTAAAAATATTGGGAACGTCTTAAAGGTTTAAATAGAATAGAATAAAAAATCCAGATCCTTACGTGAGCATGTTTTGTTGTCTGCATTCAACACGTATCCCACTCGACACTTGCAGTTGTATGAGTCACCGTTGTTGATACAAATATGCTGGCAGTCATGTCCTTGAGCACATGCATCTGAACCTGGAAACCACATGTAACTGATTTGGTCTGAGTAATCATCACATTAATATTCATGGATTCATTACAAGTGGCTGAGCAGGCCAAGCTACAGAAGTCTTGGGAGACAAAAGGGAATAACACAAACCATCTTAAGGTATGGCACCAATGTTGAGTTGTAAGGAAGATGTTTCTTACGTGAGCATGTTTTCTGATCCATGTTTAACACGTATCCCACTCGACATTTGCAGATGTAAGAGTTCCCATTGTTGACACAAATCTGCTGGCAGTTATGTCCCTGGGCACATGCATCCAAACCTGTACCTGAAGAGAAAAGCCCACACCTCAGCACACATCAAAAACGATCACTAAGATCTTTTGCAGCCTTTGGTCACAATTCCCTGTGGATACCTTAACTATGTGGCCAATACATCATCTGCAGTCTCTATACCTTCAGCTTTTGGTGCTCTGATGAATCTTGCTTTGAAGCTGCAAATGTGGTTTGCCGATGAAACCACAGACAAATATGCATATTGAAATAAATAAGTTGCTTACGTGAGCATGTTTTCCGGTCTGCATTCAATACATATCCCACACGACACTTGCATTTATACGAGTCATCACTGTTGACACAAATCTGTTGGCAATCATGTCCCTGGGCACATGCATCTGATCCTGAAAAGAAACACTTCCACATCTGACTTTGCCAAACACCATAAGTCAAGAGACTCTTGACTTGAAACCCCCCCCCCCCCCCCCCCGAATTTCCTTTTGACAGTTCATGTTTCCATCGTCATGTGCTTCATTCTCAGTGCATGAGCTATATGCCCTATCAATCGCCATTACCTAACTTACAAGAGAGGTATACAAAGTGAAAAATAACAGTGACTTTGAAGGGAAATCTAATAGGATGTACAAAATAGACGACAAACAAAGTCCAGGTTCTTACGTGAGCACGTTTTCTGGTCTGCATTCAATACATATCCCATTCGACACTTGCAGACAAACGAGTCATCAGTGCTGACACAAATATGTTGGCAGTCATGTCCTTGGGCACATGTATCTGAACCTGAAAGGAAACACTTACACATCTGATGGGCTCAATTTACGTCAATCAAAGAGCCCTATGATAGGTCAAAAATACAGGTCCTTACGTGAACAAGTTTTCTTGTCTGGGTTCAAAATATATCCTGCTCGACACTTGCAGATGTAAGAATCATCACTGTTTACACAAATGTGCTGGCAATCATGTCCATGGGCACATGGATCAGAACCTGAAAAGACACATGTGATATGACATCTCATGGCATCATTCAAACAGTCCGAGCTGTTTTCTTACTATAGTTTCAGTCGATACTAGTATCTAGTATCCAAGTATCTGATTACTCAAACTGACCCCAAATATCCTGGCAGTCATGTCCCCGGATCTCCAGTTTTGAGGAGATCTGAGGCCCTCAACAGGTAAGTGACATCTAATAAATCTGTCAGGAATTAGTTGCGGGCCACCAATCCCTTTACAATTGATCTAAACCAGAGCTATGTACCCCTCTATGTACCAGCCATAGTTTCCCAACTTGCTAGCCGTGATGTGACAGAACACCCCCTTTAAGAGCCATCAAAGTTGTCTTCCACCAACTGCCACGATAGCTAAGCTTCTACTACAATGTTAGCTAAAGGTGTCATATAGCTTGTTTTATTGAATACGCAAACTGGAGTTAGAAAAACCCTGGGCTGGAATTTCTACAGAATCCTGTCCCGAATAATAACCCAGAGATCAGGAGATTGGTGAGAGGTGCACTAGCAGATCACACTGACAATGAAACTGCACCTAAAATAATAGACACTGAAGGAAACCTGAGACAAAGCACCACAGCATGCACATCAAATGTATATGTAGCAATCAAATTCTTACGTGAGCATGTTTTCTGATCTGCATTCAACACATATCCATCGTGACATTTGCAAAGGTGGGAATCACCATTTTTGACACAAATATGCTGGCAGTCATGTCCCTGGGCACATGGACCTGAACCTGAGAGGAGACACTCAATTTATATCTATCAATCATCAATTAAAGAGCCCTTAGTAAGTAATATATCCTACAATGGGTCAAAACCATGGACTCAGAGATAGTCCAACAACTCTTGAACTTCTTACTTGAGCATGTTTTCTTGTCTGGATTCAAAATATATCCCACTCGACACTTGCAGATGTACGAGTCATCACTGTTTATACAAATATGCTGGCAGTCATGTCCATGGGCACATGGATCAGAACCTGAAAAGAGACACAACTAACATCCAGAGCTAACATGGTCTAACACTGTCATTTAATGAATCTTTGGCCTGTTACTCTGCATGTATACAAGCAACCAGATCACTGATTTTGTAATAATACATTCACACTAAGTAGGACATACATATATCAAGGTCCAGACGTCCACATGAGGATATCCTTCATTTAATAATTAACACTGCATAGTGGGATACCTGACACTTTGTATAAGAACATGCACATCAAAGACAGTGTACAATTAAAATAGAGGTTCTTACGTGAGCATGTTTTCTCATCTGCGTTCAACACAAATCCCTCATGACACATGCAAGAGTAAGAATCGCCATTGTTCACACAAATATGTTGGCAGTCATGTCCCTGGGCACATGTATCTGAACCTGAAAAGAAACACTTCCACAGCTAATATCGACAGCAAACTTCATTTGTAAAACTGTCTGTTTCTGCATTCAGCATTCTGCATAATCAAGTATTAAACAATAACAATATAGACTGTAATCAACCACAGACACTGGGACACTAGGAAATGTACATCAAGTAAAAAAACTCCAAGTTCTTACGTGAGCATGTTTTCTGGTCTGCATTTAACACATATCCCACTTGACATTTGCAGATGTACGAGTCATTATTGCTGATGCAAATATGTTGGCAGTCATGTCCCTCACATGTATCTGAACCTGAAAAGAGACACTCACACTTGTAACTGTCTTAATTGCATTATAGCCAGCAAGAAGCACTATTATGGAGCTTTCAAGACGGCACCAACCAAGTCAGGATCCATTACTGTAGGTGCATCAGTCCCAGTCTCCCAACCTCAAGCTCATTCAAAATATGTTCAAATTTAACCCACAACAGCTGATGCACATACGTTCACAGCACAGTGCTGTCCACATGTAACTTTTCAGAGTGGCAAACACTTAAGCAAGCATTTTTAATAACTACCAAAATACTTAGAAGGAAAGCCGAGACACTGCACCCTGACATGCATACAGAACATACAAGTAAAATCCAGGTTCTTACGCCAGCATGTTTTCTGGTCTGCATTCAACACATATCCCTCACGACACCTGCAAAGGTGTGAATCACCACTTGTGACACAAATATGATGGCAGTCATGTCCCTGGTCACACGTATCCAAACCTGAAAAGAGAATCTTCCATAGCTAAGACGAAGACCATCAGGATAGTCCAGCATTAATTGCAACATATGATGACTTTGCCAAATGCTTTAAAGTTCCCCATTGGACATGTTTAAAGTATTTAAAAACACTGAAAATTGGCTCCAAGCCCAGTTTCTCTTTCTCCCTCTTTGAGAAATTCTGGATCTACGATAGGTCAAAGTATAGATCCTTACGTGAACAAGTTTTCTTGTCTGGATTCAAAATATATCCCACTCGACACTTGCAGATGTACGAGTCATCACTGTTTATACAAATGTGCTGGCAGTCATGTCCATGGGCACATGGATCCAAACTGTCACCTATTATTGGTCACAAGAGACATCAAGTAGAGGCATGAAGTCAAAGAACCAACAACTTTATAAAGTACAGTAAGTTTCTTTTTAGCAAACATATAACTCTGCATTACGATGTTCCTGTCCAACAACAAGTTATATATTTAATCCAGTCCTTAAGGAACAGTGTCATAAACCAGAGACCAGAGAAAGGCGAGTCTGATGTATATCAAATCACATAAGGCATTTACAACCCATTTACACATGCAGATATAGACACAAAAACACACACTCCAAATCCACTAAAATTATCAAGGCGCTTACGTGAGCATGTTTTCTGGTCAGCATTCAACACATATCCCAAAGGACACTTGCAGATGTAAGAATCCGCAGTATTTACACAAACATGTTGGCAGTCATGTCCCTGTTCACATGAGGTTGCACCTGTAAAGAGACACTCCCACATGCAATACACTCAATCGAATTACAACAGCCAAGTATATCACAACAACAGAGTCATCAGTTATTTTAAAATGGAAAGTCTTGGCCAATTCACTCCAGTTTCCTCTATTCTTTTTAAAATCAATTAGTGCTGCACGCCAAGTAACGCCAAAGAACAAACGTAAAGTCTACCTGAAAAGTCCAGGTCCTTACGTGAGCATGTTTTCTGGTCTGCATTCAAAACATATCCCATTCGACATTTGCAGCTGTATGAATCATCAGTGCTGACACACATGTGCTGGCAGTCATGTCCCTGAGAACATGAATCTATACCTGAAATGAAAAAAACTCCCACATGTGACGTAATAATCCTACTATGATGGGACTTATTGTAGAGCCTCTGATTGGCAGTTACTTTTTTTGCAATTCAAATTCACTAAAACATCTCCTGTTCAGTCAAGCAAAGTGGTGCCCATCATGCAAAGTGGCTCACCAGCTCTTTCTATGTACAGCATATGGAGGACACTTTCAGCCATGCAAAACACAAAAACAACAACAAAAAATACAAAAAAATGCATGCATATCAAGTCAAAAAGTTCTTACGTGAGCATGTTTTCTTGTCTGCATTTAACACATATCCCATTTGACATTTGCAGATGTACGAGTCGTCATTGCTGACACAGATATGTTGGCAGTCATGTCCTTGGTCACATGTATCTGAACCTAAAAAGAGACACTTCCACATCTAACCAACTAAGTCTAACTCCACAAGACCAGAACACCAAAAGAGAAAGTCCCTTAGCAGCTTTTGCTAAGATAAGGTTTTGGGAAACCGTCTTTGGAGCACTGAAGAATCCCTAAAGTTTTAATTTCTACATTTACTCAAGCACCAACAATAATGAACATTTGAGAAACCTAAGACACTGCACCAAGCAATGGACATTAAATCTACTGGTAAGGATTCATTCATGAGCATGTTTTTTTGGTCTACATTCAAAACATATCCCTCGCGACACACATATTGGTAAGAATTGCTGTTTTTGACACAAAGATGCTGGCAGTCATGTGCCTGCTCACATGTATCCAGAGCTGGAAAGAAACATATCTACATGTAACTGACTGTAGCGGATCAGAGCCACCATCTGCGGTGCACTACTCAGGGCAACCCCATAACAATAGTCACAACAGCTGACCTTGTAGTAATTCAAACTGAACTGAGCACTCACGTTACACTTCAGAATAACCCACATCCAAGTAGCTACCACCTCAATTAAATCATAAGCAAGTGTGCAAGTCCCTTAAAGGGATAGCTCAAATATAGCGGGGTTATTTGAGCTACTTATCCATACTCAGTGTTCCTTTAATGGCTGCTATGATGGCTCCAAGAATACTTCAACAATACTAAAGACAACTTTCCTGTTGCCACACAAAATGATCTCACAAACTCACAAGTCAATGCTTTTCTACAGGTTATGCTGCAAATGTGTGCCAAGAAAACATAAAGTCTACCTGAATAGTCCAGGTCCTTAAGTGAGCATGTTTTCTGGTCTGCATTCAAAACATATCCCATTTGACATTTGCAGATGTACGAATCATCAGTGCTGACACACATGTGCTGGCAGTCATGTCCCTTAGAACATGAATCCAGATCTGAAAAGAAAAAAACTCCCACATCTGACATGAAGCTCTTATGGTGGAACTTATTAAGCCTCAGATTGGCAATTATCTTTTTAACAGCTCATATATAAACCAAATGATCTCCAGTTTAGAGGATGATCACCGCATCTCTTGTTAAGTACAGTATATGGAGGATACATAAAAACTTTCAGTCATGCAAAACACATAGGGAGTAGCAAACAGTCAACAAATCTATGCAAAATAGTCAGGTTCTTACGTGAGCATGTTTTCTGGTCATGATTTAACACATATCCCTCACGACACTTGCAAAGGTATGAATCAGTGTTGTTGATACATATATGTTGGCAGTCATGTCCTTGGGCACATATATCTGAACCTGAAAAGAAACACTTCCAAATGTAACCAAGTAAGTTTAACTATACAATGCAAGAAGCCCTGAGTCAGTTCTATTTCCTGTCACACATCCTGTGCAGATGTGTGATGAGCGTATGGGTGTTATAAGGCCAAGACCAGTAATTAACAACTGCTTCAGTTACACAGCAAGACCATTTCCAGTGATCAGCTAAACTACAAACAAGCCTCATATTTACCTAGTGTGTTGCAGGCCACATTTTGTGCATGAACATTACAGAACCTCATGCTTTTCATTTTGGTGCTGTGCAAGATAAACTACAGGATTTTATGTTTATTCCAGACACTTGCAGCATTGTAAAAAAATGTCGCAGTTAGCGTTACTTTCCCATCATGAACTGGGGCCGAAATAACAACGCATTCTCATGCCAACTCCAACACTTTGTCATGGCCCTCAGCGTGTGATACATACACACAGGAAACCTCTCTGTGCCAGTTTTGGACGTGTCCGGGATGCTGTGACGTACTTCTGCTTTGTTCCAGTTTAAGAAGTCCCAGATACATTGGAAAACAAAGTGCTTCACATCTGGTTGAATAATGTCATAAGAGTTGTACATCTGTATGCAACCCAAATAAACTGATATTGTTGTTAAAAAACTATGCTGAAATTACTTCATGATGCCGATGTGTAAAAAGTCTTGAATTTAAGCTTTGTCAGGTCTGTCTGCAAGACAACAAACAACTTTTAAAAATACATGTTATCTGAGTTCAGATGCATCAGAGCTATGCTATGATCTACTGAGTGCACTTTTCAAATTTTGGCTCTAAAGTACATGAATTTGGGAGCAAGCAATAAACACCCAGGGCAGCTGGGGTAGCTGACCCACTGAACAGTGATATTCAGTCCAGCCTGTGACTTGGAGAGAGGATCTTCTTGTTCTCTTATAAGTGGCCATCACGTACTGCTAGAATTTGCGCCTTTCATTAGTCTCGGCCTTCATAATTGTGTTGCTCACTTAGTATGTGCTGAATGGTGTCTGCTCTAATCTAACTGGGCAACCCAAAACATGAGTAACAACAGATGGTATGCAGTGTGTTCACAACACAAAGTGCCTAATTATGGAATTCCAAAGTTCTTACAAAAGTTAGACATTTCTTCTTATAATAAGGCTTTTCTCATCCAAAGAACATAGAACATTAAAAAAAAGATAAATATACTTACGTGAGCATGTTTTCTTGTCCGGGTTTAAGACATAGCCTGTGCGACACTTGCAGTTGTACGAGTTCCCATTGTTCTCACAAATGTGCTGGCAATTGTGTCCCTGAGCACATGGGTCCAAACCTGAAAAGAAACACTTCAGTGTCTGATTGGCTTATGCCTAATGAAATCAATCATTGTATTTTTAATTCAATTTTGTTAGTAAGTTGTAAGTATGTAAAGATGAGTTGTGTAATTCTTAATAGAGACACACATGCAGATTAGTTTGCTTGATCTCTGTGCTTCAACTAGTGATAGTAAATTAATTTTGTTCTCCTTTTATTTATCAGGGAAGAAGAGACATTTGTCACTTTCAAATGTTACATTCCCTTTCGAGTTTAAAACATGAGAATAACTATCCATCTTTTCCCAGCCAACAGAATATTCCATGCAGTTCAGACCATGCAAACACAAAAGCTATGAAAGAAGATACTCTGCCATAAATATTGCATGTCTTTGGTAGTGACATCACTGTTGTTGATGGACAGAAGTTGGACTCAGTGAAACACAGAGGTTGGCTGAACTCACTCCACAGGTTCAAGCTGTCAGTCAAAAACAAGTTTTTGAGGTTGCGCCATAATTTGAAGCACGGCGTGCATTAAGTTAATTAACACCTGGGAGAGGCTTGCATGAATAGCATGGGTAACCTGAGCTGTTACCTTGCTAGTCTGGGTGGTACCAAAAATCCATTTTTTATGGTAAACAATTACTGAAATGTACTGAGCCACTCTCTCACAATAGGTTTTTGTATTCCCCCATACCAGAGTAGCTGCATGCTTGGCAGAACGTTGAGCTATAATGAAGCTCTAGCTGTTGCCTACAGTTTTAACGTGTATACACCGGAGGCATTTCAGCCATGTTTTTGTGTCATCAATGATTATAGCAGTAGTTACTATTTACAAGTTGAATGTGTTCACTTTAGCAGATAAAGAATCATAAAGTATTCAAAGCCTGTGCTCTTATCAGTTATGTGATTTCTATTCTATCTCCCAAGCTCCATACATATTGAACATGTGACAGAGTGGAGAGACAGTCTCTTCACTCAGAGGACCAAAGTTACAATGTAACCAAACATTACCAATATGCAGTACTCAGTAAACAGAAGGAATGCACATTACAATGGGAGATAACAGATCATATTGGCCCAAAAAACTGGGAGGGAACTCAAAACTTATTGTGAGGGAATGCAATGAAAATCATTTCCACTTTCCTGTAAAAAAGAAATTGAGAATTACATGCTTATTTTGAAATGTTATTTTAAAAATGTTCCACATTCTGATACCATCCAAATCTATCATAGCAATCAGCAGTTGTGCTGGCATTCCTTTAGCCTACAAGCATAAAGTACCACATTAAATATAAGTATTTCATTTAGCTTTTTCTAAATTTTTAAATACATATACATTCTCGACTCTATGAAATGTAGTGGTAGTGGTGAAATGGTGCTTTTAATTCCTGCATTCATATTGGCATTGTGAGGTTGCAAGACAACGACAACAGGAAGTCACTGCACCCACCCAAGAAATAGTCTCCCGAGTAACTCCCTTTAAAACCACAACTCATTTTGCACACATTAATCAAATAACTTATAATTACATCCTGCATAGCTAGGCTAGCTGTTTTACGCCTTGTTTTGAGTATTTATGCTAAGCTAAATTAATGGACTGCTAGCTCCAACTTCATATTGAACAGTTTAACTTTCTTGAAAGAAAAAAAAATCTTTTAAAACTTTTCTATTGTCTTTTTACAAGCACATTTAAAGAAAACAAAACGTTGAAACTTGGCAATCTCTTCTTAGCAATCTCAAAATCCAAAAGCTTCTACCCAATACATTTTAGTCAAATTCAGCAGAAGCTGATTTAGTTTTTGCTGTGCATGATGAGTGGCTGTTAATGTTCTCTCTGCAAAAGCGCAAAGTGTGGACCTGGGTAGCTTAGCACGCCTTCAGGTAACTGCGCTGGGCAAACGGCATAAGGCACAAGCTGCAGCGCAAAGTGCAAAAAGCAGCACGCTCCATGTGAAAAATATAGGCAGCATCATATTAGGTTTCAACCATTTCAAAGTGGTCAGTGTTGTAGAGTTTGCTCTGAATCTGCAGATCAATCGGTGATCAGAGGTTTGTCTTCTTCTTTAAGTCGGTTAGTACAACACTTGGACATGCTTAATGCTTACTGCATTAGCTCCACTTATCATCACCATCTGCATGGCAACAGTTAGTTAACATCCTTTTGTGGGAACTCAAAACAAAACAAGCGGCAGTAAATCACTGGTTACCTTGCCCTTGTTCTTAAGACTAAAGAAGAGGACCGGTGACTTTAAAATGGAGACTCCCTCTATGGTGCTGCCCATATGATCACAGCCGAAATTTGAGTGAAAATAGATCTGACATACCGTTGTTTCCTTTATCGTCATTTTCATTATTTATTCCTCTACCATCTTTTCTGCCACCTAGGCCTAGTCCGTACTCATCATTTCCACCATCTAATGGATTATCCGCGCTCCCGTTATCATCATCCTTACCACATAAGGTTTCCCTAAATTTGGAAGTGAGCTTCTCAATAACACCATAGGTCTCCACATAGAAAACATGGTCATCATGTGGGGGGCTGGCCATGAGGCGAAGGGATGCCATGTCAGCTCTGTCCACTCCCACAGCGTAGATCTCGATCCCAGATGCCCGAGCTGCGGCTGATACTTCCTCCACCTTGTCCTGGGGCCTCCCGTCTGTCACTATGATGGCTACTTTGGCAATGTTCATGTTGCTAGATCGGGCCCCTGCCTCTGCGGTGAAAGCTTTCTCCATGGCAGTCTTGATGGCCATGCCTGTCATGGTGCCAGAAGCGAGGGGCTCAACACGTGCCAGTGCCTGCTTCAGGGCAGACTTGGCAGAATACGTCTTCAGTAGAAACTCAATCTGCACTGTGCTGGCATAGTTGACGAGGCCGACCCTTGTGGCGTCCGTGCCGACTTCCAAGGTGTCCACCATGTCTTGCAGGAACTCCTTTGCCTTTTCAAATTCAGCAGGGCGTACACTGCGGGAGCTGTCGATGATGAAGACCAAGTCTATCGGACGGTTTCTGCAGTTAGATCTTGTTGCTGTAAAAAAAAAGGATACTTTAATCAGATTAAATCCATCTAAAGTGAGGATACAGCACTAACACTCATTATGTGAATGGATATCTGGCATGCAATCCACCACATCCCTGCACAAATATACTGATCACCAGTGGTGGAAAAAAGTATTCAGGTCCCTTACTTAAGTCAAAGTACTAATTCCAAACTGTGAAATTACTCCAATACAAGTAAAAGTTCCTCATTCAAAACTGACTTAAGTAAAAGTACAAAAGTTTCGGCATCAAAATGTACTTAAAGTAACAAAAGTAAAAGTACTCGTTACACAGAATGAACCCACTCAGATTGTTAAACATATTATAAATACATTATTAGATTATTTGTAATGATGCATTTATGTAAGCATTATTTTAATTTTCTCCAGATAAGGCTCATTTTAACTACCTAATATACTGTTATGGGGGGGCTCTCTACAGGTTCAGTCTGCAAATCACCCTGCAAATCATACGCGATGGTGGTATAGTGGTAAGCATAGCGGCCTTCCAAGCAGCTGACCTGGGTTTGATGCCTGGCCATCGCAAATTTATCTGCCAGTTCATGGCATAGAGTTCAGAGAATCTGCCTTGTTGAAGTGCCCTTGAGCAGACACATTTCACCAAATCAGACAAAATGTTTTGCCTCTTCCAGTCCAATTCTCCCATTTTTTTAGGGGGACAGGGGCTCTTAAGGGGGAGATAGCAGGTGAACAGTAGATGCTACAATGCTACAAAGAAACTGTGTACATCATCTGAAAGCTGGGAACCTGCATTTTGGAATTTGTAAGGTTTGCCAAAATGGAAGATATAGTATTCTTACATGAAACACATTTTAATAACGAGGAATATCGTAAATTTGAAAAAAGCTCAGATATTTCCACAGTATAGCTAAAAGAGGAGTAGCTATCCTCATTTAAAAGAACATCCCATTTAAAGTTGAAAAAAATGTAAAAGTCAGTGGGAGATATGTATTAGTAATAGGAAATGTAGAGAATAAAGCAGTGACACTTCTGAACAATTAAAATCCACCTGAACAAGATCCAGTATTTATGGAAAAGATGTTGTTGATATTAGTTACAAAGGCAAAGGGAGTCCTCAACAAAACATGTGGAATTCTCTGGAATAGTGTGCTATGTATTTTTCACAACGTTTTGTCTCACAATTTAAAAAGAAAAGTCCCACTGAAATTAAAAAAAGATCGACGTGACAAGAATTCAGAAAAAAACTCACTTATTTAAAGTTTAAATGGTTCACAAGCCTCCGGCCTACATTGGGCCAAATGAGCATTCTGATCAGTCACACGGTTTTAATGAAATATATTATTATTAATTCTATTTCAGTTTTGTGATTTTTTTCAGAGCGTTTCAGAGTTTCTCAATCCAACTTTCCCATAGAGTCTGATGTTAAATGATCACACACTTTAAAACATAGTCTGAGTAGTTGTAGCCATTTTTTTTACAGTGACACAGAGCCAGTCGAAAATTGGCAAAATTTCCCTTAGAAACTGAGCACAGTGGAATATGGCTTTTGAAGGCACTATGAAAAATCAAGGAAATACCTCTTGGTTTTTAAACATCTGTGTACAATGGGCTTTAATCATGTTAGTTATGGAGAAAGGTACCTGCATCAGTTCTGATGGATGCAGAATAGTCACTTGAGTCTTGAGCAGGCTGCCAGGATGCAAATGGTGCAGCTTTGTGTTGCAGCTGTGCGAGTGGCTGGCGATGGGAGGACTGATGGTGATACAACCTGGAATTAGTGCCACCAGCTTTGCCACAGCACGGGGAGAGGCAGAGGGGAAATAATTAGAGCAGTAGTTACTTAGATTTAAATCAAGCAGAATGAGATGATGGGAAACATGATGATTACTGGCTTAAAAACAGTCTTTCACAGAGGGGGGAAAAGTATGCATAGTATATAAAGTATATATATATGTTTACATGTTGTATAATATTTTATTACACAAAATGACAAGAAATAATAAATCATTTTTAGTTATGTCATTTCCAGCAACCAGGATAGGAAAAATAGAAACAAGTTGGGGAATTGAATAATAATAATAATAATAATAATAATAATAATAACAACGATAATACTACAATTAAATTATTTTCCTTTTTAATTCATAGATGTTTAACATAAAAAGCACAAAAAGCTGTATATATAATTCTGTGTTGCTTCTGAATTTCACCATGGGTGCAATAAAGTTTATCTCATACATACATGATAACTTGTCAATTACATTGTGTATGACTAAAAAAGAAGCATAAAATAATCCTCCCCATATTACACTTCAGTCCAGCACTTACTTAAATTTCATTCATACATCAGTTCCTGATATTATAATAGAATTAACTTAAATATTCCAAAAATAATTGTCACTGTCGGGCTCGGAGGCACTAAAAGTATAGCTAAAGTGCCTGAGTCCGCTAGTTATTGTAGTAATAATAACTGGGAATATAGTCAGATTGATATGAAGTCTTGAGTCAAATTTGAACAGGAGAGGGTTATTGCACGCACGCGCGCACACACACACACACACACACACACACACAACAGGTGCACCCTGCATAAACGGGGTGTCTTAAAACAAGATAAAAACACTAAATCTGAGGGAAATTAACTTGCTGCATGGACAGATAATTTCACTTGACAAGATTTCTTCAATTAAGATAGTTAAATCTAAAAATAAGCACGTTGTACGCTTAAAATAAGAAATTAATTCTAAGACACGATAAATTATCTAACACTTCTAAATCTAAAGTATTTTTTTTATTTTGGTAAGAAACAAATCAGTGCACTCTGCTCGGGCCAGTTCATCTCTGCTTGCAGCTTTAATTTATCTTGTTTTAAGAGTTAATTTCTTATTTTAAGGGTACAACATGCTTAATTTTAGATTTAACTATCTTAATTTAAGAAATCTTGTCAAGTGAAATTATCTGTCAATGCAGCAAGATAATTTCCCTCAGATTTAGTGTTTCTATGTTATTTTTAGACACCTCTTTTTTGCAGGTGCATGGACACTGGCAACAGACATTAACCCTCTAGAGTCCATGAAAGCACCTGCACATTACTTCTTCATGACGTGAGACCATAAAAATGAAGCAACATTGAGTCTTGCCATCAGCTTCCCTCTAAAATTCTGGCTTAAAACTCCATGCCAGATTTTTTTTTTTATATATTCGGCCAAATAAAACCAGAGATAGTGTCAAATATATTCAGTATAAAATATTGAACTAGATATTATCCTCATTTTACCTGTTATAGGCTATGTAATATTTGCAACCTGTATTCCTATTTGCAACATTTAAAATTCTGTGTATTGAAATATAATTTTCAAGATCAGATTTTATGTTTTCCTCTGTTTCTTTTGGGTTCAACATTTTTATCAAGTAAGTCAACGTTTTAAAAAATTAATTATCAGGACATATAGGTGAGGTAACGCTGAAAAAACTGAAAGCTACATTGCATGGTATAGATTTTTTAACAGATTTTTAAAAGGACATAATAGCCCAAGATTTCAGAGGGTTAAGGACACATGAGAGCCACAGAACCAGCCCACCTGCACTGTCAGCGGTCCGTCTCTCCTGAGCCAGGTCGTTGCTGGCCGCCGGTCGGGCTCCCTGCTGCTGCTGGAAGCCTCTGGCTGCAGAAACACCCAGCCGGACCTCTTGAAAACTTTCAGCACTCGGTGCTTCGTCCGAGCTTTGTTCAATAGATCTGATATCTTCAAAGCGCTGATGGACCCTTGGAGGGACTTGAGAGGAGCCCCGTGATATTAAAGGACTAATTGAATGGATCTGCCGGTTGCGTGACCCCAACTTTGGGGAAGTTCCGAGAGTCTCCGATGACAGGATGCCAATAAAACACAACAGTCCCCACATTAATGAGGTCATATTGCCTGCACACAGTTGTGTTCCGCCTGCACTTTGGTCCAGAACTAAAGACGGGAGCCTATTTATATGATCGCATCCTCATCCACTGCCCACAGGGCGTGGTGAACAGGAGGCCCACGGACAGTTGGAGAACGGACGGCGTGCACAAGGGAAGGTGTGTTCAGAGCAGCAGCAGGTTGCTGCTACTTCATTCTGCAGCAGAATTTAATTTAAGTACTAAAGTACACAATGTGCATTTCTTTTTAATGTTACTAGTAGTAAATCAGGAAACATTGGATCAGTGGAGGAGTCTTGGACTTGCAAAAATCCCACCACCTCTCTTAAAATTTGTAGTGATATACATTTTTACCTTTGTTTTGTGTCCTTGTAGTTGTGTGCCTTTGTGGTCATTAGTGTCTGTGGTAATTGTGTCATTGTAGTTTTTTTGTCACTGAAGTCATCATTTCTGTTTTGCACATTTTTTAATCTCTTTGTAGGTGTTATGTATATATGATCATTTTGTAGTAATTTTGGATTTCTTTCTATTTGTTTTGGTATCATTGTGGCCCTTTAGTGTCTTTTGGACGTTTTTTTGAAAAATGTTTCATTGTGATCATTTTGACTCTGTGGTAACTGTGTCTTTGTAGTTTTGTCACTGAATTGTTTTGGTCTTTTTAAAGTGCTTTGACCCCCTTTTAGTCAGTTGCATCCATTTATAGTTTTGTATCTCTCTTTATTAAATGTAATATTAAAGCTAAGCAACTCCAAATGAACAGTGTTCCACATGCATTTCATCATATTGTGTACATTCCTGACCTCTGCTGACATAAGAAGGTATTTTTGACTCTGGAAACAGCAGATGGTCAGATACTCAGCTATCATTTAACTGTATGTCCAACTGTTCCTCTATTCGGAGTATTTTTCCCCCCAATAATTACCCATTTATACAAGATACTCAGAGAGCAGGGTCTACATGTAGCATGCTGCCCTCTCATGGAGTCTTTAGCAAACTGCTTCACAGGTATTGTAGTGACCCGATTGCTACTCAAAAAAGATGCCACTAGTATGATGCGATCCCGTTTATAGTATTTTATGTGCACAAATGAAATGTCCAGTTTCTGTATATCAATTAACTGCGTTTATTGTAACATTTCCAAACAAAGGTATACTTCTTTCTTAAACAAATAGTTATATTTCCAACTTATACATTACATTTCTGCGGTCAAAAAACTGTGTGCCTCTCGTGCATCTAACCACAATCAGTCATACACCGGCCTTATATTAACTCATGACATCAGAACCCATAATGAGCGCTGTTCTCCATCCGGTGGTGGGAGGTGCAAACAAACAAATAAACATTCAAAGCAAAATGGCTCTTACAGGTATTCTTTTTGGGGTCACTGTCACAACAACACCCATCCCAAAAAGATGAGATGCTACATAAATCTTAAAAACAGTAAGAGATCATTTTCTAATACTTTGTGACATATATTCAATTAAAAACTGTTCAAAGAAAATATATTGTATTATGTTTAACTTGACAAACTTATTGGAAATGTAAAGGCTGAAAACCAATGTTGGATACCTGTGACCTTTGACCCCTTAGTTATATATATATATATATATATATATATACACATATATATATAACTTAGCGACTGAGACGGCATTAATTCACTTAACTGGCAATGTATCAAGATGACGTTTATTGGGCCTCATTCATGAAACGTTAGTAGATTTGTGCGTAGATTTGCACATAAAAGCCTATGCTACTAAAATCCTACTCCGGATTCATGAACGCCGCGGGAAACTCAGATCTGATCGTAAACACGTGTGTATGATCATGAATGCCAATCCATCGTAAGGTGGCAGCGCGCTCCCGATAATCAGCAATTAGCATGAACCCCGCCCATGAATTGCTAATGACCACCATATAAGGAGGTGTGTAGAGGCATCCTGTCGACCTGTCAGTCATGGCACAAAGAAAAAAAGAACGAGAAAGAAAAAAGAATTTTTCCGAAGTGGAGATTGAAGTTATTTTGGGAGAAGTGGAGTCCAAAAAAAATGTTTTATTTTCATCTGTTAGTAGTGGTGTGACAGGGACAGGCAAAGCGAAAGCGTGGAGGGAGGTGACGGACGCAGTAAATGTGGTTTCTGTAGTGCAAAGAACTACGTCCGAGGTTAAACGTAAATGGTTTGACATTAAACTTGACGCAAAGAAACGCATTAGCGCACACAAAAAAAGTACATCTGCCACAGGAGGAGGACGCTCAGAGTCCAAATACCCCGTTGGTGCGCTCTACAACGGCCCGAGTAGCCGCGTGCGCCTCATTGTATGCTCCTGTGGTGTCTGCGGGCTGGCCAGTGGGGTCATAAGCCACGGCGTCAGTGGGTAACCCCTATCCCCTATGGATATAGAAAGGTAAGTCCATATATAACACACACATGTGATTATGCAGGCTATATTCTTACCAATGAGCCAGCCGTCTCTCACAGCTCCATCCTCCAAACGCGTGCCAACTGCGCAATTACGCAGGATGAATGCGTCATGCGTCCCACCGGGCCACCGTGCCACAACGTTTAACAACACACACTTTGCGTCACAGATCAGTTGCACATTCACGGAATGAAAGTTTTTCCAGTTAATGTAAGCAAATGCATCACCGGATGGAGCCTTGATGCGTACGTGTGTGCAGTCTATGGCACCGATAACACCTGGCATGTTTGCAACTGCGCTGAACCCCTGCATTACTTCTGTCTGCCGTTGTGCGCCGTATGGAAATTGGATATACTCTGGCATTAATTTAATGATACCTCTGAGAACTGCAGGCAGGATGCGTCAATTTACATAGATAATTCACAATTATGAGTTTAATCTGAATCTTAATCCCGCCAATTGCCAACTAATTTAACTAAATATGTTATATTTTTAATCGTTTGTCATGTTTATATCACATGTTTCAAAGGCATCTGCGTATTGTGTACATATGGAACGCATTATGAATTAAAATTGTAATTTCCAACAGTGACGAGCATTATTTATATGCGTTCTTAAATTTACACAAGCACTACGTGTGGTCAGCAGCATGTGTAGATTTTGTTAGTAGCTACGAAAAGATCGGAGCTACTAAAATATTGATGAATGCGGAGATGCACGTAAATTTCCGTCTGCGAACGGTTTACACACAAATTCGTTCTGCTCACGTTTCATGAATGAGGCCCATTATCTTTAGCTAAATATTCTGGCATTTGTTTATGTATATGTTTTGCTTGACTTTGAACACATGTTTTGTAAGTTATGTGATAACATTCAGCAGGGGCGTAGGAATGAGTTTAACATTGGGGGGGACACATATTCTGACATAAACCTGACAGATCCATTAATGGTTTGAACAAAAATATGTCATAAATTGACTACAATGCAAAACATTGACAAATATAATTTATTCGACTAAAAAGATACATTTGTAAAGGTAAATGAAAACACATTTTGAATGGCAGTAATTAACTGATAAATATAAAATCACTTCTTTAATTGCAGGCCTAATCATCCTGTAGATTAATAAATAACATGGGAAGAATACTGATCAAAATTTGAATAAAAATTTTCTGAATACATTTTATTTTCTTAGCTGTATCTTATGCCTCAATGAACAGACACATATACAGTCAAAGGTTAAGTTGAAATGCAAAAACAGCATCAAAAATTTTAACATATAAATATTTAATGACTTTTTACTCTCAAGTGTGATATCCTTCCACATTTCTACTAACTGGTGTGTGAAGGTAAACGAAAAATACAATAGAATGGATGTAATGAACTGATAAATATAATTTCTTGTGTAGTTTAAACAGATATAAAAATATAAAAAGTTTTATCCAATAAAAGTTGGATAGCACTGTACAGTCCTGCATTCAATAATTTGAGTGCCGTGTAATTTTTACAGTGTCAAACATGTGCCGTGGCACACAAAAGGTTGAAAAACACTGGCCTAGGCAAAAGAGCCAAAATGTTTTTTCCTCCTGTCATTTGCAGCCACAAATTGCTTGCAAATTGACTTCTTGTCCAGTAAGTCAAGTCTATCCTGATGGATATGACAGACAGCAACATGGTTAAGTCTATTTTGAGTCATTGTGGACCGGAGCCAAGTTTTGAGCCTGCGGAGGACACTAAAACTTCTCTCTGCCTCAGAGGATGAAACAGGGACAACCAAAAGCAACCTGACCAGGTTTTCAACTTGCCCAAATAGTCTACGTACCTCTATAGGCAATCCACAAATGATCCCTGCAGCCTCTGCACTGTTTCTAAATGAGTTGTTTAGGCGAAACATAGACAGCTGCACTGAAAGTGACTCTCTGTTCAACTCTGGGTAATTGTCAATGACTGCAGCATCAATCTCTCCACTCAGAAGTGTCTCTTCCAACTTTTGCAAAGTCAGCAAGTCACCCTGGTTAAATAGCTCACTGAGCTGTACATCTATAATATCCAGGACTTTAAAGAATTCCCCTCTGTAGTGGTCCTTGGCACTTTTAGGCTGATGTGCCTCAGCTCCTTCAATGAAGCGTTTTGGGGGCAGTCTGGTCTGTGGAACAGTAATGGGCTTAACACCTAAAGACTGAACCACAGCCGTCGCCTGTTCAAACAGAGTTGTGAAACTTGCCTCATCTCTTTTGGCCTTGAGTGAGGTCCTAACAACTTGGACAGCAGCCCTCATGCCAGCAATGGTTTCAGTTCTCTTCTGAAAAGAGATGTTCAAGCATTCAAGCTCACAAATCACAGCTGAGGCATGGTAGAGACCCAACACTGTTTTGCCTTTCCTAAACTGCCCTAACAGGCCATTAGCAGTAGATGCAGTATTTGAGGCACCACAAGCCATCTCCTGCAAGCTAGCCAGCACTGAACCATACTGTGACAAAACAGCTGTGATGGCTTTGCCCCGTACTGTCCATCTCGTGGGGCACAGGGGTTTTATTGCAGTGCATGATGGATTCTCTGCATGTGCCATTGCTTCATGGATAGCCTTAAACTTCCCTGAATGAGACAGAAGGACTCCAAGCTGGTTGACCCAATCCAACGAGTCTCTGATCAGAACAGAGGCTAAGCAAGCTTTCTGTGTGATTAAATTAGTACAGTGGGCTCCACAGTGAACGTAAAGTGCTAGTGGCTTCACTTGTTTTATCAGTGCCTGTGCACCAGCATGCTTCCCGGCCATATTAGCTGCCCCGTCATAAGTTTGACCTCGTAAACCATGCCTTGGTAAGTTTAATCTCAGCAGCACATCTTTAACGACTCCAGCAAGGCTTTGT
The DNA here is from genome assembly GCF_030273125.1 of Centropristis striata. Lineage (NCBI taxonomy): Eukaryota > Metazoa > Chordata > Actinopteri > Perciformes > Serranidae > Centropristis > Centropristis striata. Next base: position 20,506,821 of record NC_081532.1, read on the forward strand.
CCTGTTGTTTCAGAAACAGAATAAAAACCAATGAACTCTTCATGGGGCTTCAGGTCACTGTCAACATAACGCAGGCAAATACTTTCTTGTTCTTGCCCAGAAATGTCTTGTGTTCCATCCATAATAACTGCATACTGAAGAACTGGTAGATCTCTGATTGTATCAGCTATTCCACTCACAATATTGTTGCTCATTGTAGACAGAATTTCATTCTGGATTTGTGGACTGATGTACTCTTTCTGGGACCTCTGCAACCATCTCGCTAAAAGGACATCATCCTCTGCCTTGTCTTTCAAGAGTTGATAAAAATTACTGTTTTCATCCTCATGTCCTCTCAAGGCCTGTCCCTGTCGTGCCAAATATTTGATTGAACTCACGATTTTCCCCAGACAGTGCCTGTTGTCTGCTTGTTGATTTGCAAAAGCACTGGACAACTGTGCATTTACAGGGTGATTTTCTTGTGCAGTCACAGAGACAGCATGACGGTGTGTATGACTACTTTCATGCGCTTTAAATTTTTCAATCGCCTTTTTCCAATTTTTGAATCCAGAAGTGATAAATACAGGTTCTGATTTTACAGCAAATGGTGTGAGTTTGTCCTGGTAAATTCTCATGCAGTAAAAACACAAAACCCCCTTCTGCACTGCATCATAATGTAGCCAGGGAAAGTCCTTGTACCACCGCTCTTGGAAGGAGAGAGTTCTGTTGGACAGTACTTGAGTGTCAATGAATTTTGGGTGTGGCTGATATAACTTTGTCCTCTGTCCTCTGACTTCAGTGTCTCTCAGCTGTCTGTCCCTGCTCTGAACACCCTAAAAGGAAAACAGTCACATTGTCACACAATGGAACAAGACTGCAGTTACTACAAGCACTCTAACGCTAACCCTTAAATTCAACCGTGTTCACTTCATATAATGTTCAAACCTTCCTCTCATGATCAACAACCTAAAATCACCTCAACCTTCATATAACACCTACCTGCAACTCTGCTGTGTTGGCTGTCCCTGCATCTCCCTCACCATTACCAGTTTCTTGAAGAAGTACATCTGATCTCTAGTATGAAAGCAGTGGAGATGAATAAGGTATAGAAAAATACTGATGGGAAAGCTAGTGCAATATCAAAATCATGTTTGTTATATTATTGTTTAAATTCAACCGTGTTCACTTCATATAATGTTCAAACCTTCCTCTTATGATCAACAACCTAAAATCACCTCAACCTTCATATAACACCTACCTGCAACTCTGCTGTGCTGGCTGTCCCTGCATCTCCCTCACCATTACCAGTTTCTTGAAGAAGTACATCTGATCTCTAGTATGAAGGCAGTGGAGATGAGTAAGGTATAGAAAAATACTGATGGGAATGTCAAGAACAAGCGAGTCACATATGTTAAGTTAATAGAAAAATTGTGTTATTTAACGGACGCGTCGGCGCGTCCAAATCACGTGACCGCTTTAAGACGACGGAGCCGCGAGATGCAGCCTCACTGACTCTCCGTTTCAACTTGTGGCGAAAGTGCGGATTTCAAACTATATACTAGTTTTTAAATTGTGTTGATAGGCCGAGACGTAAAACCGGACGTGTTAAGAGTGTACTAGTTAGATGTTGAATCACAACATCAGTTTAACATCAACCAGTCTAACATTTGACAGAAAATATAATTATCCTCTTGGGCAAAATTATTAGCAACTCACATTTTCTTTCTTTCTTTTCTTCCCTACGAGAAAAAACTCACTTAAAGTGAGCTGCTGCTTTCTTTTCATTTTAATCTCTGACCTGCTGTCTGTTGCACACTCAGGATTCAAACCGTCTGAGCCGTTGAGGGGGCGGGGGCGGGCCGGTGACAAGAGGCTGTGTTGCGCTTTCAAAATAAAAGCATGTGAGTTAAATATTTCAAAATAAAATATTTTTCTCGTCTCGCGGTATAATTTTTGGGTGGGACAAATGCGCCTGTCTACAATATTGGGGGGGACACGTCCCCCCCCCGGTTCCTACGCCCTTGACATTCAGTGTAAACTGGAAATACTATTTAAATGCATATTGCGCCGTCGGCGTCACTGTTTCTATGCTTGCCATTTTTAAATCTCCCGGTAGACCGGTGTGCGCAAGGCATTATGGGTAGTCGGAGCGCACGGAGGATACACACATGCATCCTTGGAATTTGGGCAGAAGAAGGACTCTGTCCTGCAGAGGATCCTGGACATGGGACAGTTCTCGGCGGATGTCGATGACATGTATATCCTTCAAATCCAGCCGTTTGAGGGTCCTTCCATGCTCTGTTATAAATGGGACCAATTACGTAGTCCTTTGGTGTGATGTAATTTGAGTGTTAATATGAAAATGTTCATACATTTATATTCTTTTAGTTCTTTAGATAATGGAAACCTTCCACTGTAATGTTGGATTGAAGTCTGTCTAGCATACAGCTAGGCCAAAAACTGAGCATGTGACTGAAAATGTCCACTGGTGTGACAGCACTGTCCTATAATGTGAAATGAAATCAGCGTCACACTGGTGGACATGGCTGTCACACCAGTGGACTTAGCCTATGAATAAAGCCTAGATTGATATATATTTTTAAATTAAATATACTACTTACATAATTGCAAATCTTCCACGGTACTGGTTTAAGTATATTTTCCTTTCAAATTTTGCATTTTTCTTTCTTTATCTCATTATTGGAGTACTCCACAAGTAAAACCTTCGTACAATGTTTACTTTAGTTTGAGAACCAGGCAGAAAGTCTGAGACCCGGGAACATAATGACGAGTAAAGCCTGATTTCCACCGGGCGCGGAACGGCCGCGGAACGGCTGCGGTCACCATTGCTGATAGCTGCCACTCTAATCAATGAGACCATTTACACCGGGCGTGCCGCGTAATGTCTCAGCAGCGTCTCAGCCGCGGCTCTCCGCTCTGCAGCGCTTTCAATCCGTAACATTTCTATTTTTACCGCGAGCCGTTGCTAAACCGCGTCAAGCTCAACAGAGCAGATTGCACCAGACAGGAATTCCGACACAGAATCAATGTAATACACTTCCGCCCCCATTCAAAATAAAACAATACGCAGTTCATGCAGCCTAAAACTACTTCACATCAACATTACATCTTGACCGGCATCAGATCAGCAATCAATCAATCAAAGGGTCTCAGAGGGTTGGCGACATAGAGAACCAGAGACTGATTGTTGAAGTGGAACAGCATACAATAACTACAAAATTTCCTCTGGGGAAATTTTGAAAGGGCCACAGGGGCTACTGCTGGTGTGTGAACACTATGATGAGATTCTTCAGAGATTTCAAACTATGCCCTTTAACCTCAAAATGTGTGTGTGTGTGTGTAATTAAAATCACATAAAGTTACCTGTGTGTGCGTGTATGAAGCATGTGTATGCATGTGTGAGGAGTGTGCGCACTTTAGTGCATGTGTGTGTGTGTGTGTGTATCTGTAACTGTAATCACATCAAAGATCAAAGGCAATCAGATCAAAGCAATCAACAGAATTAACTGCAGCTGTTAATGTTCCGAAAGAGTGACAGCAGCCAGAGGTGGACAGACTCGAATTTCTGGCCTCGAACAGAAAGCATTTTTGGCAAAACCATAATACCTATCATTGATCTGACTTCACTTTGAGCGTCCCGAGTTCTTCCTGAACGTCTACATATGATTTTTTTAAAGAAAAATTAAAAAATAGCTTTGTTAGAGCGATCTAAAAAAACAGTTCCATCTTCCTTTTTTCAAAATCTTCCTGCGTTTTTAATATGGGAGCCAATGAGGCTGTTGGTGGTTTTGGTGGCGCATCTGTGCGTCATACGCCCAAACTATAACTCTGACAGCTTTACCAGAGGATTGTGAGTGAGAAGACAAATTTTCCTACGTTTCTATGTAAAAATTATCTCTGTAGAGTGAAATTTGCGGCCTGGAGCGCAGTTTTCAAATTTATTTTTTGACAATTTCTTCTCTCCCTCTACACTCTGGCGATGATGTCACACACTGTGACACGAACATTCCGTGCAATACACACCCATTATAATCTCAGAATTTCTCCAAAACTGATCATGGTCATTGAACAGGGATTGATAAAAAACTATATGACCTATCGAAACGTGGATTAATACACCGATACACAAGACTTGTGTCTACTGTTTAAAGTTTAAATGGAGTCTCTAGGTGAAATTATGCTGGAGGAGTAGACGTTTAAAAATCTCCAATTATTGTTCTTTTTCGCTCATTTTTTTTCGGCCGTCCCATTCATTTCAATGCAAAATTTTGGGCAGTTTTTCGCGACTTATTATAATAGCACACCGATCCCGATCAAACCGCACGTTTTGATATATAATTTGTCCTGCAACTCTTCAAGTTGTAGGACTAGTAGCGGGACGAAATGCGTCCGGAAGAGGAATAAGAAAAAATCCACAGTATAACAGTAGTGCTCGGGGCGAAGCACTGGTCCCTATTGCTGTAGGGACCAGTGCTTGGTGCGATTGCCCCGAGGCCCTAATTATGACATAACATATTCTATTTATAAGGATACATGTCCAGATCAACAGATCTTCCACGTCGGAGAAGCAAAGTAAGCTGTTTGTTTTTGTTGTTTACTTTATACACACAGTTTATCACGGGATCTCGCGGTCTCCTGTGCGTTCAAGATTATCGGGTGCTCTTATTATCTCGCATGTATACGGCTGGCTTGCTACGCTGCCGTTATGTGCCCGGTGTGAATTAATCTCATTAGAAATGGTCTCATTGATTAGAGTGGCAGCGATCAGCAACGGATACCGCAGCGCAGCCGTTCCGCGGCTGGTGGAAATCAGGCTTTAGCAAGCATTCTCAGTATTTTGAGAAGAAACTGCACCTACAAAATGTATTTAGCAAAGCATAAAACACACATTTTATATGCCATGCACAGCACACAGAAATAACGAGTATCAACAGAAAGGACATACTGATAACACTTTGCACGCTACCACATATCTGAGGGCAAGCAGATGAAACACTAAAGCACTCTTGGTGCTACAATTCAAGATCAGGGGCCCAGGTGGAGATAGACACTGACGAACACTAGACAAGATACAGAAGTGTGCTGTTAGCTTTTTTTTTCTCCACAGGGCGGTGTCCGGAAGCTGAAGCACCAAGAAGCTGGGACTAGCCTGTGTGCTAAAATGGGAAGGGTAAAGTTTAAACCAGGATGCTGCCCCAACAGTTTTTGACCAATAAGATAGTTGCACATCCACATTATTAGAATCTGTGTAAAACTAAGTGGGGTATCCTTTTCTGTGAGGTGGTTACAGCTAACTGATCAGCAGCCTGTGATTTCTGAACAGAGAAGGTCGATGTACTTCACTCACTCTTTCATTATTGTCTTAAATATAGTAAAAGATAGTACTCTCCTCTCTTCTGAACTCCACATTTGTCCTCTTTCTTTCTCTTCCTGTATGTTCTCCCAGCCTGCTTCCCTCCACATTTTTCAATACCACTCCTGTTGTCCTCCTCACTCAGCTCCATGCTGTTGTAGCTATTCTCACTTCCCTCCATCCCAGCCATGGTGCAGCAGCCACGAGGAAGCAGCACGGAAGTGTTGCTACTGGGCCTTATCGAACGTCGGCCAACACTCACACACTTCACTTCCCACCGGTCACCAACTACACAGACTGCACACTCACCCATCAACACACTCACACAAACAACAACTGTCCAGCCAAAACAAATTCTACTCTCATGCAAAACGTCTCAAAGATACTACAAAGGTCGGCCTCCGTCTCCACTAAGAACACACCTCACTCCGACCACTGTCCCAGTGAGAAGCGAGTGGGAAGCTCATTGATTCTGGGGGTTAATATACAGCTCCCCTGACGAACAGATCACATTCAGGTGTGGGTGAACCAGGCATGCGGAGAGGGGCGTGGCAGGACCTGAGAGAGAGAGAGAGCAAAAGAGAGAGAGAGAGAGAGGGAGCAGCACCAATCCTCAAGAAAGAGGCCAGAGGAAGTTGGTGGCCGTAACATTTACCATGAATAAAAATCTGTTTAACCATAAAATATTTTGCAGTTTTCGAATGTTATATATCAAAAAGCTTTACCGTCAACAATATTTTTGGTCTAATCCTAACCCTTCTCCTAGCCTTAAACCTATCCAGGCCAGTGGGTTTTAAGAGGTGAGTGTTCCAAATGATAACCTTTTGTGTTTGTAAAAATAAACTCTAAAGTCTGAGTTTGATACATTCTGATTTAATTTATGTTTTACATAGAATCACAACTTTTTATTACCATGAATAAACCTTCCTCTATGAATGATTTGAGGCCAACCAGTTGTTCATGTGTCAAAGATGTGTCAGAGTGACGGTTTTGCCTCAACTTCCTCATATTGTTTGATCATGCAAATGATCCAGTCTGACTTCCAAAAAAGAGTGGTTATATGAGCGATGTTGACAGGACACCAGTTAATGTTCGACAGAGAGAGGAACCAATGCATACATGTGTTTTACCTCTGTGTATCCATGATGTTCCTGCTATGTTTATTTGTGAGTATCATGAGCATATTTTGTTCTTGTTCAGGAGACATTGGTCTTCTACACGCATACTCTCCTGGGGACGTCATCATTGGAGGACTTTTCCCAATTCACTTAAAATCAAACCGGAGTGAATCTCCTACACCACTCTCCTGCAGCGAGTAAGTACGCTCTTGTTGATGTTAGTCCAGTCACTGGACTGTAATATCAATAAATAATTTCAGGAATTCCATCTGTCCTCTGACTGTTTCTGCAGCTATGATATCCGAATGTTTCTTCGCACTCAAGTGATGATATATGCCATCAGAGAAGTAAACGAGCGCACACCAAGGGTTCTACCCAACATCACCCTAGGATATGACATCTATGACACTTGTGGAGATGTCACCTTTGCCATCAGAGCGACACTTCAGTTGCTGAAGGACCAGTCGGACCCTAAGAGCTGTTTAGTACCTCCAAACTTTCAGTCTGCTTTATCTGAGCCCAACACAAAGGCAGTGATAGGTGAAAGGTATTCGGAGGTGTCAATAGCTGTTGCACGAGTTGTTGCTCTGTCGTCAGTTGCTCAGGTTTGTCTTCTCTTTATTTGATAGTGTATAAACAGTTAGAATGCAAAATATTTTCAGTGCCTGCATAGATTGAGGCCAAGATTATGAGAGAATTCCTATGTCTATTAAAGATTAAGAGAACCATGTTGTTTGAACTTAGAATGGGGTATGTCTTGCCATGATGCAGTGGAGAGTCTGGGGTGTTTGGTATCTACATTCAGTCAGGAATAAGAACTTCACAGTATCAAATAGATGCTGCAATGTAATAACATTGACCCTCAGGCCTTTAAATACAATCTTGTTGCAAGCAACATGCGGAACAGTGTCCACATGATGTATTTCTGTTTGTTCCAGATTAGCTATGCTTCAACAAGCGAGCAGCTCAGCAGGAAGTTGAAGTTCCCCACTTTTCTGCGAACCATACCCAGTGACGAATATCAGACAAAGGCCATGGCTGAGCTGGTGAAGAAGTTTAACTGGAAAACAGTGGCCATAATAGGAAGTGATGATGAGTACGGGAAGTACGGCAGTGATAAGCTTGTAACTTTCATCAGTGAAATAAAAGATATCTGCATTGAATTCGTTGACATCCTGCCAGGTTACTTTTCCCGCAATATTTCCCAAAGCTATGACAGGCTGAATGAGCTGCTGGTCAATATAAATAAATCCTCTGCTGAGGCCATCATTGTGTTCACAAAGGAAACCAATGTTGCATTCCTCATGGAAGCAGCTACAAAATATAGACTCAACAGGACTTGGATTGCAAGTGATTCATGGTCCACCTCCTCAAAGGTCTCTGCGCTGCCAGGCATAGAGATGGCCGGGGAGGTTTTCGGATTCATCTCTAAGAGGAAGGTTGTGCCTGGTTTTGAAGACTACGTCATGTCAATGTTCAACGGGACCTCCAACGCCATCCTCCAACATTACCTGACTCAGTATCCACTTTGTTCCAATCATTCTGAGGAGGACAGAGAGACTAACTGCCCACTACCCAACAGCTTTCAATGTCTGAACCCAAGGTCCTTAGCTAAATGCATCGACCAGGATGAATCATACAATATCTACTTAGCTGTTCAAGTCATTGTTGAGGGTCTCAGGCGCCTGCTGAAATGTGACAACCACCGATGTGAACGAACCAACAAATTTACTGCCTTGGAGGTACAGTAAAGTGACATATATGACATATTTGGCATTACTCATTCATGTCTTTATAGTATGCCTTCAACATTTTGGATATGCATATATTTGATGAGAATTTGATACCTCTCCAGCTGTTTCGAGTGAAATTGATTTTTACTCATCTTAAACTGCATCATAACACTCTCCGCTCGAACCCCCCACTGAACTCTCAAACCCTTCACCAAGTGATGCCATTATATTTGGTGGGGCCTGCATGTGTTAAAAAAAAAAAGGATCATCAATCAGTTGTTACTTGGTAAAGCATCAAAGAATTATTGTCTAGTTGTTACCCGGCCTTTACCTAGCCTCATTAAAGAATCACTGCCCAGTTCTTCCCCCGACTCTTATCTAACAAAGAATCACGTGCTCCTCTACCGACCATGGCTGCCCATGCCTCTGGCTTTAACTGTGTGATTAATTACACATAGAGGCCCTATCCCTAGCTGTAACTATGTGATTTATTCCATGTGGTTATTAAACACAATCATTACTGCACACTGCTCCAGTTTTTTCTTCCAGTAATGCACCTATAATTTTCTAGCTTACACTGCAAATTCCTAACATTTTTGGTAGTTTCTGATATGCTCTCTGTGAGGCAATAATAACACCATTTCTTTCATTCGGCATCACTGTACTTTTGTTTGTTTGTCTCCACAGCTTCTTATGGAAATAAAGAAAGTAAACTTCACTGTGAACACCACACATATATTCTTTGATTCTAATGGAGACCCCCTTAGTTTAGCATATGATATCGTACGTTGGAACATGACTGATACCAAACAGCCAGCATGCATAAAAACCATCGGAGAGTACTGGCCTGATGAAAAAGATGGAAGAATCAAAGTCCCAGATGACCTTGCTAGAAATATGCGCAATGTGAAGGTAAGATCTAAATGTCATCACATATTTTTTTTGCAAAATAATCTATGAGTCATATTGTACTTATACTGTTGTGTCTTTTAAAGGTAACGGTTTACAACTGCTATAAAACGTGTGAACCAGGGCACGAGTTGCAAAAGAAAAAAAATAAACCGTGCTGCAATGATTGTGTTCAATGTGAAGATGGAGATTTTTCCCCTGGAAATGGTAAGTCTACCATCTGTCTGTCCGTCCATCCGTCCGTCTGTCCGTCCGTCCATCAAAAAATATAAACACTATCTAATTTGTGACTTCACCCCCACCCCCCAATCATTTCTCACACTAGAACATATATGTAACTGTTCTGTCCTCAAATAGATACGCACTTTGAGGTCCAATATCAGTCCTTAAAGGAAAAGGGGTACAGTTGAAACATCTTAATCTACGCCTAAGGTCTGATTATTGGAACTCAACAATAGGGGTGTTTCCATTACAGCCCAATACCCGGAATGAGGTGGGTCTCACTCACCGAAACGCCCCTAATTTGAATATGAGCCGTCCTGAGCGGTCTTTTGACCGTACTTTTTTTGGCCCTGTCAAAGAGCAGGGCCGTTTTTCTCCCCTGAAAAAAGCCGGGTTGCTGATTGGAGAGAACGCTAAGCAGGATGTAAAAGATTGTAAAACCTTGTTGCTATATTTAGCGACTTTTCAAATCAATCAATCAAAATTACTTCATTTATCCCCTAGGGGAAATTTAGTTAGTCTGGTAGAATCTCTTGAAGAATGAGACAGCCTGATGGCAGACCCCCCTAGCGACTATTTTTCAAATAAAGCAACTAGCACCAAATCTAGCAACTTTTTCTGGTATTATTGGAAACCTTTGGAGACTAGTTCTTATTCTAACGAGCCACCGGCCCAGCTCGTTAAGAAGTGTAAGAACGAGTCCAAGTCCGGCACAGTCCTCCTGCAGCAGTCTCTCCCAGCTGCAGTCACAGAGCGGGAGGGTATGTTAACCCTTTAGCGTCCAGTCTGCAAATTGCTAATAGGCTAACAGTTAGCAGTAGCAGTACAGTGTGTATGTGCTGCTGCTACAGGAGGATATATATATATGTATATATATACATATATAGTCATTTTTGGTGATCAGATGCTGATGTTTGGTATTTCCTCATTTATGTAAATCAAAATATTTTTTATTTGAGTATTTATCACATAATACGTTTCAATGGAATTGATTCATGAATCTGCACAATAGTCTTACATTCCTCATTCAGTGAAATGTGCATGTCTTTGTTTGCTTCTGCAGGTGAGGGCTGTAAACACTGCAGTCAAAAGGAGTATTCAACTCCACAGAGGGACGGCTGTTTGAAGAAAAAGGAAAAATTCCTGGAGTGGTCGGATTACTTTGTTATCTTCTTGAGTTTCTTAGGAGTCTTTGGCATAATTGTTACTATTGTGTTTGCTGTTTTGTTCACAATCTATCGTAGAACTCCCATTGTGAAGGCTGTTGGAGGTTACTTGTGTTTCTTGGAGCTTTTTTCCTTGCTGGCCTGCTTCTGCTCGACATTTAGCTTCGCAGGAAAACCCACTGATGCTTCCTGCAAGGTAGGCCTGCCTCTCTTTGGTATAGTCTTCTCCCTCTGCATCTCCTGTATCCTGGCCAACCTGCTCCAAATCTTAGTAGGCTTCCACTTTGACCTGAAGGCAGGGTCCTGGGTGAAGAGGCTAAACCAGCCATTGGCTGTGGTGGTTACTGTCACTGGGATCCAACTGGCCCTGTGTGTGTCATGGCTCTGTTATTATCCCCCAACTCATCATGAAGTGAACTCAAACAAGACCCTCGACCAGCGGTGTCAAAAAGGCTCTGATTTATTTTTTGTTGGCATGTTAGGCTACAACGCTTTCTTGGCCCTTATTTGTTTCCTGTTTGCATTCAAAGGTAAACAGTTGCCAGATCTGTATAAAAATGCACGCTTAATCACCGTTAGCATGCTGCTGTACTTAATCGTTTGGATTTTCTTCATCCCGATTTATATCAAAAAATTTGGCACAGACCAACGAGGCATTGAAAGTGCAGCCATTCTCATTTCTACCTACAGCATCCTCGGCTGTCACCTGGCCCCAAAGTGTTACATTATGGTGTTCAGGAAAGAGATTAATAATCAGAACGCCATTACCGAGCACATCAGGAAGCATTATGAGCAAAGAGGCATGGCTGTGGTGAAATCATAAGCAGGAAACAAGTAAATATGTATGCCAAAAAGCTCTATGTTAAAGGATTTTTTTCCCTGTATAAGTTTATTTTGAAAGTGATGTTTCAAACCGATAATGTTCATGGTAAAATCATAAACTCATAAACTTAATAGGTAACAATTATCCTGACAGAAATATGAATTCATGTGAAATGATAGCATTACTGATGTACATATGCTGCCAAAAATCCTATTTTACTGCTGTAACTACAACTGCTGGCAAAATATGTTATCTTTTGAAAAAAATATTAAGCTACTTTGTACTGGTCTAGAATGGTTGAATAATGTATAATGCACAATGCACTATGTATCACATTTTAATCATATTGTCTTTCAGATATTGTCTGTGAAGAGTGATGTTTGTCATAAAGGGCTGTGTACTATGAATAAAAAAATTACCTTTTCTTGGTGAACACTGCAGTACTCCACCTCCTTGTACCTGGAAAGTTTTTTCCCCTGGAACGTTCACTATTTGGACCAAATGGCAACAAACACAGAGAAACAATCAGCTCGTTTTAGGCAGAGGATGAAAATAAATATATAAATAAACACTACCATAACATATATAACAGCTACAAAATAAAACATAGTTAACCATAATCTAAAATGCCAGGTGGATTTAAAAAAACAAATTTTGTAACAAGACAATATAAACCTTATCCTTTATAAATAAAGGATAATTTGTTGCCTAAATTAAGCTGTGAAGTGAAGTCAAAGGCCAACAATTTCATGATAAACTATTACTAATGTTCTGGATGTAATGTCTCAGATTACAGAGGTTATTGAATTCTTAAATGTAAAATATGTTGTAAATGTAAGTAGAACTAGCTGAGTGTAGTGAATATTTAAGAATATAGGTATATGTATCAACATGTTCCTGTTACTACAAGATATAACAGTAACATGTTGATACATATAGATTATAAACAGCCTTTTATAAATGTCAACCAGTTGTTGAGGTGTCAAAGATGTGTAAGAGTTTGCCTCAACTTCCCCATTCTGTTTGATTCAAGATTTCAAGATTTAATATTGCCTTATTTGTCCCACAAAGGAGAAATTCAAACTCTGCATTTTAACCCATTTTTTTTAGACACCAGTGAACACACCATGCTTAGATGCATTGGATTAACATTTCTGCTCGCCCGGAAACATGCAAATGATCCAGTCTGACTTCCAACAAAGAGTAATTATATAACAGGTGTTGACCAGACAACCGTTAATGTTGGAGAGAGGAACCAATGCATGCATGTGTTTTACCTCTGTGTATCCATGATGTTCCTGCTATGTTTATGTGTGAGTATCATGAGCATATTTTGTTCTTGTTCAGGAGACATTGGTCTTCTACACGCATACTCTCCTGGGGACGTCATCATTGGAGGACTTTTCCCAATTCACTTAGAATCAAACCGGAGTGAATCTCCTACACCACTCTCCTGCAGCGAGTAAGTACGCTCTTGTTGATGTTAGTCCATTCACTGGACTGTAATATCAATGAATCATTTCAGGAATTCCATCTGTCTGACTGTTTCTGCAGCTATGATATCCGAATGTTTCTTCGCACTCAAGTGATGATATATGCCATCAGAGAAGTAAACGAGCGCACACCAAGGGTTCTACCCAACATCACCCTAGGATATGACATCTATGACACTTGTGGAGATGTCAGCTTTGCCATCAGAGCAACACTTCAGTTGCTGAAGAACCAGTCGGAGCCTAAGAGCTGTTTAGTACCTCCAAACTTTCAGTCTGCTTTATCTGAACCCAACACAAAGGCAGTGATAGGTGAAAGGTATTCGGAGGTGTCAATAGCTGTTGCACGAGTTGTTGCTCTGTCGTCAGTTGCCCAGGTTTGTCTTCTCTTTATTTGATAGTGTTATCAGTTAGAATGCAAAATATTTTCAGTGCCTGCATTGATTGAGGCCAAGATTATGAGAGAATTCCTATGTCTATTAAAGATTAAGAGAACCATGTTGTTTGAACTTAGAATGGGGTATGTCTTGCCATGATGCAGTGGAGAGTCTGGGGTGTTTGGTATCTACATTCAGTCAGGAATAAGAACTTCTACACAGTATCAAATAGATGCTGCAATATAATAACGTAGGATGATTTGCAATCTTGTTGCAAGCAACATGCGGAACAGTGTCCACATGATGTATTTCTGTTTGTTCCAGATTAGCTATGCTTCAACAAGCGAGCAGCTCAGCAGGAAGTTGAAGTTCCCCACTTTTCTGCGAACCATACCCAGTGACGAATATCAGACAAAGGCCATGGCTGAGCTGGTGAAGAAGTTTAACTGGAAAACAGTGGCCATAATAGGAAGTGATGATGAGTACGGGAAGTACGGCAGTGATAAGCTTGTAACTTTCATCAGGGAAAAAGAAGATATCTGCATTGAATTCGTTGACATCCTGCCAGGTTACTTTTCCCGCAGAAATTCCCAAAGCTATGACAAGTTGAATAAGCTGCTGGTCAATATAAATAAATCCTCTGCTGAGGCCATCATTGTGTTCACAAAGGACGCCAATGTTGCATTCCTCATGGAAGAAGCTATAAAATGTAGACTCAACAGGACTTGGATTGCAAGTGATACATGGTCCACCTCCTCAAAGGTCTCTGCCCTGCCAGGCATAGAGATGGCCGGGGAGGTTTTCGGATTCGTCTCTAAGAGGAAGGTTGTGCCTGGTTTTCAAGACTACGTCATGTCAATGTTCAACGGGACGTTCAACGGGACTTTCAACGGGACGTCCAACGCCATCCTCCAACATTACCTGACTCAGTATCCACTTTGTTCCAATCATTCTGAGATTGAGACTAACTGCCCACTACCAAACATCTTTCAGTGTATGAACCCAAGGTCCTTAGCTAAATGCATCGACCAGGATGAATCATACAATATCTACTTAGCTGTTCAAGTCATTGTTGAGGGTCTCAGGCGCCTGCTAAAATGTGACAACCACCGATGTGAACGAACCAACAAATTTACTGCCTTGGAGGTACAGTAAAGTGACATATATGACCGATTTTACATTACTCGTGCATGTTTTCACAGTATACCTTTAAGATTTATGGATTTGCATTAATTTGTTTGATGAGAAGTTTGATACCTCTTCAGCTGTTTTGGGGGAAATTGATTTTACTCATCTTTTACTAAAAAAAAAGAAAAGAAACATATTTAAACATATTTATTTTTTTTAGTTATTGACAGAATGTTTTGTGTAAAAATTTAGTGAACCAAGCCTGGGACAGATGAGGACATTTGACCAATAATACAGCAACATATGCACCAATTATTTCCCCCAAAAAATTGATACAAAGTGCAAGTGTAAAAAGTAATGGGATGAGCAGAGTTTCATGCGGTAGAGTTTATTCTCGTACAGAAGACTTAACCCGAGTCAACTGTCCGGACCAGGATTGACTGAAGAATTCTCAGTTCGGCTACACTTTTTTATACCATGCAGACCATACAACCATTTCTCCATCCCCCTGTTTGCCATTGAATTGCCTAGCTACAAGCTTTATTTGCGTCATAACACACACGCTTGAACCATAGACTGTATATAAATAATGGACATAGTCACCGTGACGTCACCCATTGGTTTGTGGACTGCCCATTGGAAGCATAGAGTTCAGTGTCACACTCGTCGCCATCTTGCATCGCCATCTTGTTTCCGTTACGGGGAGCAGACCATATTTGGACTGCGGAGGAGCGAGAGGGATCTGACGACACTGACTACACGCCTCTCTACACCTCAACCTGACTATGAGAAGTCCCTGCCAATTCATGTTAGCATTAACTGGGATGTTAGTTTTGGCTAGCAAAATACAAAACAAAATGTACGTTACTTACCTAAGAAAAATGAACAGCGACTCCTTGGAGTGTCTGTAAGTCCAACCAAATGCTGAACAAACTGAACAAATTACTGAACAAAAGGTTCAAATAAACTGTCATTAAGTGAAAATACAGTGAAAGGGTCAAAGTTATGAGACCAAACCGCTAAACATCCTTTTTTAAGATCTATATAACGTTATATATAACTTTATTGACACGTTGCAGTGTATACGCATTGTTCTGCTTTCTCTCCTGATGACGACTGGCTTTGTTAGCCACCTGTCAATCAAACATAGCCACGCCCCAAATCATACAATTCTTTATCTTCTATTTTCTTCTAAATGGGGCCATTATTTGAACTAACTAGCGATTGAGAACATAGTGTTGTCCTAAAAAAAAATCTGAGGTAATAAATCAAGTAAGAACTTTTCTCATTTTGCATTGAAATGAATGGACAGAATTTTTTGGCAGCCAAACTTAGCGCCCCCTGCTGGAATTTTCGGTAGAATGCAGCTTAAGGCACTTCCTGGTTTGCCTCCCTGCTCAGACCCGGAGGTTGCCGCCTGGCTTGAACCCCTTGCTGAACTCTCAAACCCTTCACCGAGTGACGCCATTATTTATGGTGGGGCCTGCATGTGTTTTTTTTTAAAAAGGGATCATCAATCAGTTGTTACTTGGTAAAGCATCAAAGAATCATTGTCCAGTTCTTACCCGGCCTTTACCTAGCCTCATTAAAGAATCACTGCCCAGCCCTTCCCCCGACTCTTATCTAACTTCATCAAAGAATCATGTGCTCCTCTACGGCCATGGCTGCCCATGCCTCTGGCTTTAACTGTGTGATTAATTACACATAGAGGCTTAGCCTATGGCCCTATCCCTAGCTGTAACTATGTGATTTATTCCATCTGGTTATTAAATACAAACATTACTACACACTGCTCCAGTTTTTTCTTCCAATAATGTCTCTATAATATTCTAGCTTTCACTGCACATTCCTAACATTTTTGGTAGTCTCTGATATGCTCTCTATTGTTTTTAAGTTTTCAACAACAGAGGCAATAATAACAAAATGTCTTTCATTCAGCATCACTGTACTTTTGTTTATTTGTCCACAGCTTCTCATGGAAATAAAGAAAGTAAACTTCACTGTGAACACCACACAAATATTCTTTGACTCTAATGGAGACCCTCTTAGTTTAGCATATGATATCTTACGTTGGGACATGACTGATATCAAACAGCCAGCACGCATAAAAACCATCGGAGAGTACTGGCCTAATGGAAAAGATGGAGGAATCAAAGTCCCAGATGATCTTGTTAGTCATTTTTGCAATGTGACGGTAAGGTCTAAATGTCATCACATATTTATTTTTGCAAAATAATCTATGAGTCATATTGTACTGATACTGTTGTGTCTTTTAAAGGTAACGGTTTACAACTGCTATAAAACGTGTGAACCAGGGCACGAGTTGCAAAAGAAAAAAAACACGTGCTGCAATGATTGTGTTCAATGTGAAGATGGAGATTTTTCCCCAGGAAATGGTAAGTCTATCTATCTATCTATCTATCTATCTATCTATCTATCTATCTATCTATCTATCTATCTATCTATCTATCTATCTATCTATCCTTATCTTTCACTGCAATCTCATTTTTATTCTACTGTTTTATCTGCATTATTCCATTGGAGCTTATTTAATCGGCTATTTTAGTTTTAGTCTCTTTAATTCCAATGTATATGACTTTTGTGTCATACGGACAAATTTATTCAGATCCCCTGCTACAGCAAAGACAAAAAAATAGAAAAACTATCCCCTTTTGTGACTTCACCTCCACCCCGCGATCATTTTCATACTAGAACATATATGTACCTGTTTGGTTATCTAATAGATACATACATACAAGCAGGACTTTAAATTGGCACCAGCCGCAGAAATGATGAGACGTCAGTGTTGCCAGATTGGTCTGGAACTAATCCTACATTACCCATGGTTAGGGTTAGAGTTAGAGTTAGTTCCCATGAACACTATGTCATGATGTGTCATACGACCATTGGCTACGTGCCTAGTGTGCGTGGAATCGGTTACGAGGGAGCTACACTTAAGAGAAGACAGTGCAAAACAAAACAAAGGGGCGGAAAGTAGTAGTAGTAGTAGTATTAGCAGTAGTAGTAGTAGTAGTAGTAGTAGTAAAGTTAACGTAGGAAAGAAGAAGATTAAAAAAAATATAATTTTATAATTTTTTGTTAAATTTTATATAGAGTTCTTTTTGTCATTTTATTATTAAAAACAAACAAACATGGAGATATTTACCTGGAGTAAAAAAAAAACAGAAGAGCAAAAGAGGAAGGCTGAAGACACAGGGGACCATGGAGATGAAAGAGGAGGGGGAAAGAAGAAAACAAGGACTTTTTATTTGAAATGGCTGTCAGGTCGTGAGTGGTTAGTATTTGACAAAGAAATGAATAACATGTACTGTAAGAATTGCCGGTTCTACACTAAAGACACACTTAAAACGAGCAATTTTGTGGTTGGAACAAACAATTTCAAAGTGGAAGCTGTAAAAAGATCACAAAATTTGGCTCGTGGAAAATCTGATTGGCTGGTAACTTTAAAAATCTACTGTTTGCTGGTGATCAAAAAAGTTCATTTAAAGCCCTGCTTACAAGGTTTAATTACTGCAACTAGACTTTGGACTGCCCCAGGTACAAACTGAGCACAATATTTCTGAGTGTACCCCCGTAATGTTAAAGTTATAAACCACAATAAATATGGTAATTATATCATGTTTTAAGGTGATTTATTAGACTATTCAGAAAACAAAAAAATGCGATGCCAGCAGTTATGCTGGCATAGTAGGGTTCAATACTTTTTTTTTCCTACCTTGTTATTCTGAATGTCTAAAGAACACTTTGCATTTGCTTGCATTCATTTGAATATATTTTGGATAACTTACTGGTCTACCAGCTGAACTGTTACCTGAGAAGCAGCAACTCGTATGTGTCCTCTGTGGGGGACCGGACACTGAGGCCTTTCTTTCAAACACCATGCACGCAGTTATTTTACGATGTGGTTACTGGGCTCTTTAATTAACACACATGGGGGTGCGACCAAACAACACATCTTTATGGCAGTAAGGGAGATAAGTGATAAGTAAGATAGGTAAATGCAAATTTATTGCAAAGTGGTTACATAATATACATTTTCAGAACGATATTTACTCTTTCTGAAATACACTTAAAAAGTATATTTGCTGCTTCTGCAGGTGAGGGCTGTAAACACTGCAGTCCAAACGAGTATTCAACTCCACAGAGGGACGGCTGTTTGAAGAAAATGGAAAAATTCCTGGAGTGGTCGGATTACTTTGTTATCTTCCTGAGTTTCTTAGGAGTCTTTGGCATAATTGTTACTATTGTGTTTGCTGTTTTGTTCACAATCTATCGTAGAACTCCCATTGTGAAGGCTGTTGGAGGTTACTTGTGTTTCTTGGAGCTTTTTTCCTTGCTGGTCTGCTTCTGCTTGACATTTAGCTTCACAGGAAGACCCACTGATGCTTCCTGCAAGGTAGGCCTGCCTCTCTTTGGTATAGTCTTCTCCCTCTGCATCTCCTGTATCCTGGCCAACCTGCTCCAAATCTTAGTAGGCTTCCACTTTGACCTGAAGGCAGGGTCCTGGGTGAAGAGGCTAAACCAGCCACTGGCTGTGGTGGTTACTGTCACTGGGATCCAGCTGGCCCTGTGTGTGTCATGGCTCTGTTATTATCCCCCAACTCATCATGAACTGAACTCTGACAAGACCCTCGACCAGCGGTGTCAAAAAGGCTCTGATTTATTTTTTGTTGGCATGTTAGGCTACAACGCTTTCTTGGCCCTTCTTTGTTTCCTGTTTGCATTCAAAGGTAAACAGTTGCCAGATCTGTATAAAAATGCACGCTTAATCACCATTAGTATGCTGCTGTACTTAATCGTTTGGATTTTCTTCATCCCGATTTATATTAAAAAATTTGGCACAGACCAACGAGGCATTGAAAGCGCAGCCATTCTCATTTCTACCTACAGCATCCTCGGCTGTCACCTGGCCCCAAAGTGTTACATTATGGTGTTCAGGAAAGAGATTAATAATGAGAACGCCATTACCGAGCACATCAGGAAGCATTATGAGCAAAGAGGCATGGCTGTGGTGATATCATAAGCAGGAAACAAGTAAATATGTATGCCAAAAAGCTCTATGTTAAAGGATTTTTTTGTCAGTTTTTTCCCCTGTAAAAGTTTATTTTGAAATTGATGTTTCAAACCACTTATGTTCATGGTAAAATTATAAACTCATAAACTTAATGGGTAACAATTATCCTGAAAAATAATTGTGAAATACGAAATCATGTGAAATCATAGCATCATTGATGTGTATAATGCTGCCAGAAATCCTACTTTACTACTGTAACTACAACTGCTTGTAAATTATGGGATTTTTCTCTCTCCAAAAAATGTATATTTTTTCTGATCTTTACTACTTTACTACTCAATGTTAATTGCACAAAAAATGTGTAAGTGTATGTAAATATTTTATTTAGATTTATTGAGGTCAAAGGTCAAGGAAATGTCTGCAAATGAATCTTGCATGTGCAAAGTTGCCACTGGCTGGCTTACAGTCAGTTTTGGATCACTTTTGCCGGTTCCTAGGCCAGATAAAGGAGGAGGGTTGGAATTGTGACAGATGACACGTGCAGTTCTAAACATATTTAGGGTGTTTTTTACTGTCTTTTTGACATTTTTGTTTGGTGAAATGCCGTGTGATTTTTCTAATGTAAAATATGTGCCATGGCACAAAAGAGGTTGGGAAACACTGAGTTAAATAATGTACAGTGCACATTAGTGTACTATGTATTATTCTAATATTGTAAAGAGCGCACTATTAAAAGTCTTCAGATATGAAATGTCTGGGAAGAGTGATGTTCATCATGAAGGGCTGTGTACTGTGAATAAAAAAATGAAATTTTCTTTGTGAATACTGCAGTACTCCATCTCCTTGTTCCTGGAAAGTTTTCCCCTGGAGCGTTCACTGTATGGACCAAATGGAAACAAACACAAAGACACAATCAGCTCAATTTAGGCAGGGTTTGAAAAATAAATATATAAATAAACACTACCACACACATAAAAGCTACATAATAAAACATAATTAATCCCAATCTAAAATTCCAGATGTAAGATGTAACAGTAACATGTTGATATATATTATAAACAGCCCTTTATAAAGGATCGGATATTACTTAAACTATACTAAATAATTAAATCAAATTATTTAATGGATGTAGTGACTCTCTGGACCAAAGCGTATCTGTTATCTTCTTAGATTGGGTATGTTATCTAATTCTTCCAACTTGCATTGTGTAAAATCTATAAAAGGTCAGGATTTATTTTATTACAATCCAGACACAGACAAGGATCTTTTAGACCTCATGTCCCATTTTAGGAAAGGGGTTTACTTTCAGCTGATGATTCTATACTGGCATGCAAAATAAATTATTTTGCCTGAAACACACTAGTAAGTAGAAGAATAAAACAGTGAAAACAAGGAAATGAATCATGAGTGTGTTTACATGGACATGAATTAACCATTTATTAGGCTTGTGTACAAATTATGGATGGTGTTTACATGCTAAAACATATAAACAAGATATATATATTTTTTAAAATCATGAAGGGATTTTTGTGCTTTTGTAAACACATTCCATGTCTGAGCTGGAATAATTGAGACATTGCAATGTCACAGGCAGCAGTAGTTAGACCCAGTTCCTGCTGCAAACACTAGATGGAACTCTTGAAACATGTCAATAGTGTTCTATGGGTCATAGCACTATACAAGCATTTTTATTAAAATATTGTCCCACATGTACAAAACACACAACGTCCATAATTTGGTTCTGCACCTAATGCTTTATTTATTAAAAAAATACAAAACTTTCAAAAAAGTTTCCATAGGAAAGCATTATGAATTTGCAATCCCGTCTCTTTCGTATCCACTTGAAGTGTCTGGTTGTTGCCTTCTACAAGCTACAAAACATAAAAAATAAAATAAGTAGGAGAAGAGGAGAGGCGCAGTCTGCTTCTTGAGTCCCTGTGTTTGAAGTGTTAATCTTTAAGATTTGGTTTTGGTGCCACCGATAAGGTCAGATGACCAGGACATAGATGAGGAGCAAATGATTAGCCGAAATATCTGCATCTTTAGTGCGGTCTGACAAATTGTTTGAAATGCTGCAGACAGACGCACACTATATGGTGATTTTGACATGCATGATGTTGTACATGCATTTCCTGTTAGTTTGTGTGTGTGTACCTTTAAATATTACAGTTTTGCATTGGAAAGAATAACTACTGAAGGAAAAAAATAAATAGAGAAAAAAAAAAGTATTTCTTCATATGTTAACATCTTGAGGATTAACACTTGAGAGGTTCTGTACAGAAGTGGAGATCATGGAAAAGATAAATATAAACATAGCAGCCATTTTTTGAGGAATTAAATCACCCCTCCAACCACCTCTTTGCACGTTACAAACTAGAGATGTGTCTGCAGGTCGGTCAGGACTGGAGACTGCATAAGGTGGAAGCAATCTGCTAATATTCCTGTGATGTATTAAAATAGCATTGTTGACCCTTCATCTCTTGGACTTTTGCTACAGTTTCAAGTGTTGTGAGTCCTACTGGTGAAGGGGAACATTCAGTCAGTTGTTTTGTTTTTCCCTACACTATTTCAGTTGAGCAAATAGTTGCGTCACGAACTACAGTACTCCAGTTCTTACAGTCATTCTCCCAAATTAGGGCAGGAAGACTGAAGCAACAAGTTCAAGTACAGAGTTGCTCTGTAACACTCTGGAGCACACAGAGACACTCAGAGTGTGATTCAGCCTCATTTCATAGAGGGTTGATCCCCGCTTCCATACAGAACACAGAAATGTGTGCAACAACATGTTCCTCTCATTCTCCTGTCAAGTAACTGGCCTTGAAATTTCACGTACATTTGGGTAGAAGAAGGAAAACAGAACCCTCTTCAATAATTAACAAAAAAAAAAAAAAAGGATGCTAGATCTGGAGAACATTGCTGCAGCAGACAGAATGTGTTTAAACCACGTGGGCCTGGCAAGGCTTAGTGGGCATCTCCAAGCTGCTCTCTCGGCCACAGCAGGCTGGCACTTCAAACAGACAAGACTCCTCCGCAGGAGCTGGCATGCCCTGGGAACAGATCTGCTGCACATGTTGCCTGTAGGAGACAGTGCGGGTAAGAGTTAGAAAGATTTCTCTAATCAGACTTACTTATTAATGTGATCCATTATTAACCACTCCTTTCGGCTTGTGTGACATCTACTCACCAGGCAGTGCGGGACATGACGTAGTGGATGTCAGGCCTTTGGAAACCGTTAAAGGTGGAGGCAGCGGCCACGGTGTAGGCGCCCATGTTGTCAAAGACCAGCCAGTCTCCCACTTGCAGGTCAGGCAGGCTACACTGCTCAACAATACGATCAAGACCATCACATGTCGGGCCCCAGATACTGCAGGTGTACATGGCCTCATCTGGCTTTGGCTTCTATTAGTATAAAAAAGGGGGTGGAAGACAAACTATTACTATTTGTTTCACCTTTTGATAAGAAACTTTGACACTTTTCAATCCTTGAGTTCCACTTACCTTATGTAGTGTTGGCAAACAGTGAGCGTGGTCATAGAGTATACAGTTGAAGGATCCATACACTCCATCGTTGACATAGTACATCAGAGTCCTATCATTGGTCCCTTCGTCTTCCTCTGTGAAGAAAGCATCAATAATTTTACTGAGATATGTTACAAATTTGCTTTCAGAATAAACTATTTTTTGCCAAAATTAGACATTTTTTCTGACAACAAAAGGCAGTTACCATCAGATGCTGACTCGTCGTCTATGATGACCTTCTTGGCAATAATGTTGACAACCAGAGTGTAAGCAGAGGCCACATAAAAGCGGCCTGGCTCAGCAATGACCTTAATACCAGTGTCAGCAGGGAAATACTTGTCCAGAGCTGGATTGATTACTGCTGTGATCTAGCAAGGGGAAAAGGTGTCCACAGGTAAATATCAGACAATGAAAATACTTTATCTTGAGTTGGTACTGTGTTAAGTACATTTAGCTGCAACAAGTGGAAGATGAAAAAAAATGCAGGATACCTCTTCAAATTTAAGTTCAGTATCCTCTGAACCAGGGAAACCACCTCCAATGTCCAACAGGTCCATGTTGAAGCCCAGCTCATCCTAGAGTTCACAACATTCAGAGTCAGTTTACTTTGCTGAGTAAACTCCTACATAAATTAGTTGTAAATGCATTTCTCTCTCAACTCACCCCCATATCGAAGACACAGCGGGCATCAGCGATAGCCTGGGTGTAGGTCTCGGGATCAGTGCAACCGCTGCCAACATGGAAGCTGACACCAATCACATCCAGCCCCAGTTCTTTAGCCCGCTCCAGAAGACCTCGACAAGCTTTCAGCTGGGCCCCAAACTTCACACTCAGGCGACACACTGCTTTTGAGTCATCTGTGGCAATACGCAGCACCAGCCTGGACAAAAAACAAAGGGTTAAATATTAAAATGAATGCTGATAAAATAAAATAAAATACCACTGAAGCTCTCGTTATGGGGGGGTAAAATATCTCACTTGGCATTCTCATGACAGCGGGCCACTTTCATGAGTTCCACTTCGCTATCAAAGGTCATCATCTGGACCCCATGGGCAGACGCATACTTGATCTGAGAAACTTGCTTGCAGGGGTTGGCATAGATGATTCTGCTTGGATCCACTCCCAGAGACTGAACCATCTGAATCTCAGTCTAGAGGGGGACAATGCCAACAGTCAGCAAAAAAAAGTGCTAATATAAAAACATGAGCTGCCACAATGTAGTTTCAGCTAATCATCAAGAGAGCTTTGTATTGTGTTATTTTGAGAACTGCTGTGGGAATTTTCCAAAAACACACCTTGCTTGCACAGTCAAAGCCAGCTCCCAGGGATGCCAGAGTCATAACTACAGCCCGGCTGTCGTTGCATTTGACAGCGTAGAAAGGAGTGACTCGAGGCAGGGCCCTCACCCAGCGCAGGTGTTTCTTTAGTACATCTCCCAGGTCACAGACGTAGAAAGCATCCCGGTCATCCTGTGAGGGAGACGATGGAAAAAGGGTTTAACCAAAACATTTTCCAATGTAGAATATGACATACACTGCAAACACCATGTGTGTCACATTCAATGTGAATATACAGTTAAAACAGCTCAGACAATCCAATTCCAGTAACATGAGCAAAAGTGTAGTTCAACAGCTTAGTTGTATCCTTTTGACACTCATCATTGAACAAATGTGGCCATCTGTGTATTCACTAAACGATGTCAGCAAAGGACACTTACCGTCATGGATGACTCATTGATTTTCTGCTCAACAATATCCCGGGCAGAGAATCCCTCCTCAAGGAAAGAGAAGTCAAACTCGGTGGGACTGACAGTGTTCATGGTCAAAAGTCCTTTTGATTAGTCACTAGGAAACTGAAAGACAGGACATATTGAGATTACATTCAGCTTTGAGAACACAGCGTCTTTTGTGTCCTTGAATACTAAAGTCCACTTTGTTCCCAACTCATGGGAAAGTCTCAAATGGTGCAAGTGTGAGCAATTCTCAAAGCATTGTACTTTACTGAAAGCTAAGTACATGACAGTGTTATCTGTAACATGACAATGCAGCATTGGATCAAGCTGAAAAAGCACACAGTGAGACACTTACTTGGATATGAAAGAGATGAAATTTAGTGCTGATGTTCCTCAGGTGCAGAGAAGCCAAGGTGGCTCGCCAGTGAAGTTAAATCCCTTCAGATAAGACTCAAGGCCAGGGCCTGCTGAGTAGCCAGTGTGCGTGTTCCTACAGTGATGATTCTGTAAACAAGGGCATTTAAGAGTATTTGAACATACAAGGGGAAATCAGGGAAGAAGTTGCAGATTTATCTGTTAGAGAGTTTACATTTTTCAACCAGCTCTGATGGAGATCTGTAATGGTTGAAAGATGTTAGCCTTTTTAATGACACTTCATATTTAATTCCTAGTTTATATTATTTCATATATTTGGAGTGCATTTATGTTGTTTTTTCTGCATTTCTATACATTTTTGATCTAGGGTTTTATAGGCCTAAACAGAGTAAGCAGTCTTCTCCTTTTCTTGCATATCGTCACACTGTTAAAATAATTGCCCAAGTCATTTTTTGTCAAAATTGGGTTTTTTTTTGCCCAAATCATCTCCTCATGACGCTGGCCACCTATGGTAAAATCGCCTACACCCTCAGTTGATCAGATCATGTGATTTTACCCCTTTAAGATAATGGCCTATGTCAAGTGTGTGACCTAAGCAGATTTATTATGCCTATTTAACTATGACATGGAATGTGTCATGAACATTAATGACACTTTGAAGTAACATTAATGCTCATGATACTTGTCATGTCATGTTTCTGACAGGCTTGTGTGACTCTTATGTAGACACCTTCAAAATAAAGTGTTACCATATCTTGTTTAAGTCACAAAGGCATGTTCAAAAAGTCATTTATTTCTCTTAAGTTACATAATTTACACACAGTGTTATTACTATGCCAATAGCAATCTTTTGTTACATCTTTTTTTGAGTGAAATGATCAATAAATGTCATATGTTACACTTTTGGTTAAGTTTTTTGTGTTTCCTGCAAAACTTGAAAAAACGAGTTTTTACATTATTTTAACATGATGACGATATAAATGTGTGAACTGCTAGGAATTTTATTGTTATACACTTGAGTTACGAAATATTCTATAAAAACCATTATATGGCCCACAATTGACAAGACTTGAGTTATGCCAAAGATATCCACACCTCTAGTGTTTAAAAGCGCTCCATTTTACAAGTATGTTATAATCGGTACTTGACACACCATCTGTACGGAAAAGTCATTGAAAGGACCAAGTGTTTAAACCCCGCCCACTGCAGATTTAATCCAGTTACAAAGAAGATCCGCCTTCAACTTGAAAGAATGGCAGGAAAATGAACCAACCAGCGACTGAAGAATAACGCCGACGTCAATATGCCGGTTCCGTGTAGAGCTCTTTGTGCCATGAGGCGATTTAGCATTACTGGTAACGTGGTTTAGCAAAGTTAACATAGCGAACTCAAAAGCTTGTTGAGCGGAACGTAAAAATACAAAGTCTATCGCTCTTAAAAGGTTATAACCATGGGCGGACGTTATGCCGGCTAGTTAGCAAGAATTACTTAATAATTGCTGAATACCGTTAGTTAACCATCTCCCTGTCACACGGGCCACGTCGTAATGTTAGGTTACACTAGAATGCGATTTATTATTTTCGTAAAATTGACGTTAAGGTGGAATAGCAAGCACACACAACCCTAATAAGACCATTTCATTGTCCCTTTTAAGCCGCCATAACGGAACCAGCCTGCTAACGGTAGTCAACGTCATGTAACGTAAAAGCATTTAAGCTCAAATGTGACTTTACTTGAATGATTCGAGAAATCCGACACTTACCTTAAAAAGCATTTACAAAGAGTGTGTCCATGAGACCAGAATGCTGGGATAAAAAAAATGTTGGAGGTGTCGCCTCTATCGGGACTGAAACTAGAGTGGAAGCCGGTAAAGGATCCCGTCAGTATTTATAGAGAGCTTGTTACTACGGCAACGCAGCCAGCTGGAACCGGTCTCCCATCCACGTATGAACCGGTTTTGGCTTGTCACCTCATCCACATGGCGGGGAAGACAGACAGACAGACAGACAGACAGGGACCGCTAGACAACGACTTAACACACAAGATTACACAGCCAGTTGAAGCCGACTTTATGTCTAGGAAAAGACTGCATAACGGTAAATACAAGACACCCACCTGTTAACTAGTTAGTACTCACTCTGTGTGGTCATATAAGTGATATAGTCTGGTCTGGTCCAGCTTTGACTTCTCATGTAAAATTGATAATTCTCATGTTATTATTATTATTATTATTATTATTATTATTATTATTATTATTATTATTATTATTATCCAGCTCAGTAATCTATGAGCCGTGGTTTAAAAAAGAGAAAGGAACAAGGCCGGCTCTACAGTGGGGCAAGAGGGGGCCAAGCCCCCTTAAATAAATGTCTTGCCCCCTCAAATAAAAATTTTAGAAGTTGAGAAAGCACATTTTAATATACTCAAAAAATGTATATACATTACAATTTGGCAAAATTATCTGTAGTAGCGGAAAAATTGCCGAAAAAGGGACACACGATACACAATTGTTGGTTGAAATCTGGAAGACGGATGTTTTATTTTATTTTACTCATTTATTTTATTTTTATTTTTCAGTTTCCCCCCCTGAGGGATTGCCACCTTATTTTGGTTCAGGGGGTGTGCGTGCCTCAGTGACCTTAAGAGCTAAACCAGCAGGAGCTTAGTCTTCAGATGGGACACCCAAGTTGGACAGGTCTGAAGGTAGACGCCTGACAAAGTGCAATCCACTTCTCGGAGTTGGACACATAGACCCCTTTCAATTCATCGTTACTATAAGCACAGGAAAAAAAAGTGCTGGAGCGTGATGTGTACACATGATGCCCCCTTCACATTTCTGACTGCCCCCTCATACATGCCTGCCTAGAACCGGTCAGCTACCACGCCCCCGTGGAGAAGATCTGTGAGAAACTAAAGAAGAAACTAAAGAAGAACCGGCCCTTATCCGGGGCCGCGACCCGGCCCCGGATAAGCGGAAGAAAATGGATGGATGGATGGATAGAACCGGCCCTGGAAAGGAAAGGAAAGGAAAGGAAAGGAAAAGAAAAAAACAGAAAAAATCTTTACTAGAAAAAATGGATATTCTCTGAGATAAATATTGTTCTGTATTGTTCCCTTTGGCAGGACACTTCAGTGAAATAAATACATGCAGATTTGAGCCTTTAAAAAGTGTAAGTTAGACAGAAAAGTGACTGTAGGCAGTATGCAATTACTCATGCCTGTTACAATGAAGTCAGTCAGTGGTATGCTTCTTTTTCATCCAGCTTTTCCTTTATCATCTTTGACCCTAGGCTGAAATAAAAAAAATAAAAATCAGAGGAAAAAAGGGGTATTCTCTGAGATTTATATTGTTCTGAATTGTTTCTTTTGACAAGTGACCAAACTGAAATAAATACATGTGGATTTGAGCCTTTGAGAAGTCTATTGGAATACTTCACCAGCAAAGTGACTATTTGTAGGCCTATATGCAATCACCCACATATGTTACAATGAAGTCAGTAGTGTAGTAGTGTTTCATTACCATTCAGTTAAGTAATCTATGAGCCTTGGTTAAAAGAAAAATCGGAGAAAAAAAGTGACTATCTGTATACCTGCAATCAGTCACCCCTGTACCAATGGATTCTGGAAGAAAATTGCTTTTCTCACATGCCTCCACGGTGAATGGGGGAATCTGAAAACCACGAAAAGTCTCATTTATCCAGTCTTATGCTCACTATTTCCTAAACACATGGATTTTTGCTAAAACCTTACTATCTAAAATAGTTGTTTGGTGTCTTCTTGCATGAGTATAAACAAAGCCTGTGCAGGACTGTTACTCATGCAGAGAAATCAGGAACATGTATCACACCTGTGCAGAAGTAGATAGTAAGATTTTAACAGAAATGCATGTGGTTATGAGATTTATCCAACGCCTGTTGTGTGAGAGTTTGTAAACTGATGTTTTCATACTAAATGTGGATTTTCTCAATTTTCAGATTCTTCATTCACTGTTGAGACGGCCAAAAAACTCGAAAACTTCTTTCAAGTTAACATAGGTTTTAAAATAAAGCTTCTCTTTTGATGAAGTCCAAACATTGCCAGTGCAAGACTTGTGTAGGGATATGGAAAATTATGTTCTGATAAAGATTAATAGCTGAAAAGATGATTATTTATTTATATTTATATACAGTAAACACAGTATATACAGTTTACTTCTCATTTCACTTCTTCATCATATTAAATCAGATGTAACTGTAGTAATAGGAACAAACCAAATCATTTTTCATGAAAGCATTCCACATAAGGGTGACAAAGTAAAACAACAGTTTCATGTGTCCTATTTCAGGATTCCCAGCACCCTGCTGACTTCACTTCTCCAATACAAGTTGTCAATGGCCAGCTGTAATGGAATAAACCTTCCATGCGATTGTGTTAATCCCAGAGATGCTCACTCACACTGTCTGGCCCTGACTGACAACATGCATGGCCTCAATGTTGTGACCAGAATTCTTGACCTGCTTGATGGGATTAAAGGAGATCACAAGATGACTCAGACACGATGTCAACACAGACACATATGTCACAACAGCTCTGTAAAGCCAAGTTCTATAAGTGTAGATATACAGTTTATGCATTTTAAATATCTATATCCTTATAAAAAAGCATGTGCGCCTGTAAGCTGCTGAGAATATAATAAGCAAAAAGTCTCCAATGGTACAACTATTTAAGTGATTTTTTCATCCAGACTCATCAGATTCCCGTCCCCAGACATGTCCCCCTTCCTGCACAGTCTAATCAGTCCAATGGTTGGTTTCATAGACATTTGGTTCGAAAGCAGACATTACCAAATGGAGGAAAAAGAAGAGTCTGGTTAGTGTGACCAAACAGTACATGTGGAAATGTTGCACAGGCATCAGTTCCAGGACACTAACAGCAAGCTTCAGGGTTTCATGAGGACCACATATCTGTGGGCTGTGCTTAATATCTTTTCCAGGTCTTGAGGCCACAATCAAGATGGCAGTCACATCTTTGCACAACGGGGTTTCCATTCAAGTCTTCTGCGCGGCTGCTGAATGAAGTCATGTTTTCCAAGAGGTTTAATTATGAAAAAGTAAAAAGCACAGCCCTTTCAAAATGTTTAAATGAGATTAAGCGGTAATTTTGTAGGATGACATAATCCGCAATCATTTTCATACATTGCAGATTTTTCCTTATAGACCTGCCCTGACTTTGAACTCGTTCTAGCAGGCCTCGGCGTCCTGTGCAGACCCACGCCTGTCAGGAAGTGGGCCTACACTTGGGGGCTAATTCATTTTCAACAGATGTTTATCAGCTTGTTCAAAATCACAAGATCCCAAACACGTATTACATAGAAAACCCAAGTTAGATTGTTTCTCTTGACTCCAGTAATTTCCGTATGTTTCTGTTTTCGTCTCTTTTCCACCAAATGTCTGTCTCTACCCTCTCCTTCACCCCTCTCTTTCTCCTCCTCTTGTAATGTCTATCTCTCGCTCTGTGTGGACTTTGTGTTATCATTACTGTGGACCATTGTGGCCTAACCCCCACATTTACAAGGCCTCACAAAGGACAAGGATGATGATTGTTATTGGCCACCCACAAGATACAGTGCAGTGTATCGGCCTTGGTGACTGTGTGCCATGTGCATTACTGTGTCTGGTCTTCTACTTCTCTTCACTTCATTGTTCGCTCATAGTTGGAATGCCACAGTCAGTGGTATGTTCCTTTACCATCCAGCTCAATGTGCATACTGTAACACACATCTACATAACCGTGTCCCAACACCAAAGTTCTACGATGGCGTATAATTATTGGGAAACAAAAATCGTAGATAAAACACATTTTATGAGAAAAAAAAACTGGGATAAATATGGAGATTCTGAACTAAAATCAGGATTTTTTTACGAATGCAAAATCTGACTGCAAAGTCAAATTTGTGAAAAAAAAACAACCTTTTTCTACTTAACACACTTAAACGACACATTTACAAAAAACTTTTTTTTTAGTTATTTTATTTTAATCTAAAAAAATATCTGATTTCTGGTAAATTTCTGGCTGTTTAGTATAATTTTTTCTCAAAAATGTGTGAGTTTTTTTCTCATAAATGTACCACTTTAATCTTAAACAATATAGTTATCTCTGTCAGTGTCTGCTCCGCATCTGTGTTTAAAAAAAGACAGAATTACTTAAATATTTGGTTCAACTGAAACAACCTGGTCCTACCATGAACATGCGTTTGTTCATAAGAGGTTACCAGGAAAAATCCATGAAGTGTTGACCTCAATATACCTGAGCGTTTTTGTCTGGTCCAGAAAGCTGCTTATGAGACCGGAGGTCTTAGTGTCTCCCTCATGGCTCCAGGCCGGTCCAAGCAGATGGTACCTGTGGTGTTGTTTTACTCTTTTGACTCGGGTCAGTGTGACTTTGATGGAGTGAGCCCCCAGCAGCATGTTGACACACTGATAGCCTAATCAACTTAAAGCTGTGATGACGTTGAAGACTCCAGCTGGTGCAAACACGTGGACACTGAAGCATGACTGGCCTGAAACACAGACAGGAAGTGCACTGGTTTAAACTGTATTTCAATCTCTGACAGGGATTGTGAGAAACGGGTTACAAGTAGTGGGATAACATACAATGCTTAACAAATGTATTAGACCACCGAAATGTGTCACACATGTCCTAAATGAACAGCATCAGTAACTATGAAAATCATTTTTTATGTTTTTGTAATTGTTAATACACCAGTATGTAGACGCTCTTTAACCAAAATGATATTTTTAATGCTAAAATATAATTATTGTTGTTTAACAGAATCCCTGTAAAAAATAGTAAAGCACAGTATTATTTCTTGATTAAGATGTCAAATTATAATTATTTTCCTGCATTCCTTAACAGAAAAATGAGTTTTAGTAGTTGAATGTTATGTTGATTAATTTCTGATTTATCAGAGAAGCCCAGTGAGCCTGCTCAAATCTGGCTATAGAAAGGTGAATTCGGTTTGTTATTTGTCAAATAAATAACAACAACATTTTAGTTTTAAACAAGCTTTCTCAAATATTTATGTTTTCTCGTTTTTATGACAGGTGGTCTAATAAATGTGTTAGTACTGTATTAAATCTATTCAAAATGCAAAATATGAGTATCTGTATTCTGTTACAGTTTCATTTAAATTGGTGGTATTCTGAACGGTCTTAGAATAGATTACTAGAAGGGATAACATTATTACCCGTGCCAAGGAGGTTATGTTTGTTTGTCCGTCTACCAGCAGGATTATGGAAAAAATTACTGTTAAATTTTAATAGAAACTTGGTGGAAGGGTGAAGCATAAACCAAGAAGAACTCTGATGTGAATAAAGAGGCAGATAGGCGACACTAATTATTTTTACTTTAGTTAACATTGTGCCATTGTGGCTTTGGTAAAGGCCTTTTTAATTAGTGCAACAATTTGTGCACCTGCCACAGGACACGGTCAGGAATGTGTTTCTGGCATGCAAGTGTAAGTAATGCCCAGATAAAAGTAATCCAAAGAATTTAGAATAGTAATCTAACAGATTATATTACATGTATGTAGTCTGTAGTGAAATATATTTTAAGAGTAATCCTCCCAACACTGACCTCTCAGTTTAGAGACAAAGCTGTTGGTTTGAAGGCATAAAGAGATGCAACACATCAAACCAGAATGAGACTTTACTTACTGTGACTAAGACATTCCAAGAAAAAAGAGTGGAGGTAAATCAAGCTCTGTATTATCATGAAATACACAGACGATGGGTGACTTGTAATTAAGGTCATGCTGTAGTGTCTGGCAGGTTACCGCAATACCTTAAAAAAAAGTAAATTGAAGGTTTGGTGTTGTGGTTCTCTGCTGACTGGACTCATCCATAGTCACTTCATTCACAGGCGCAGTACTCCGGCCTTCTTGTCCTCACTCTCTGAACTACACACATACAGACATTGCACAATCTTAATAGTTTTTTACAGGTCACTGGTTGAACTATGATTGCATAGTGATGGAATGTATCAATGAATCACCACCTCCAGTACAGGGAACGCTCCTGCCTTCCCTGTCTTTTTGAATGTTATCACTGTGGCCACAAGCCAATTAAAGTTTTAGAGTAAATGCTGAAACCTGACGTACAGTAAAGTTAGAAAATGACTCAATAACTCCAGTGACACAGCAATATTTACCTCAAATTGCTAACATTCACCAAAACTATAGCAAAATGACCAAGCAAGGTTGTGTCTTACTGCTTAACTATTCAGATTTTTATTTTGTATGTTTAAAAAAGTGTTTCATCTTCATCTATTTCATCAATGCATGATCTGAGTTGATTTTGTGACTTCTTGCTGTGTAAACTTGCATTTTTATAGTCATGCTTATTGCTTATTCATGCTTATTTTTTTTAAATGTCTTGTGATAATATGTATTGCAGCTCCAGCGTGTCTTGTATGATTGTGTGTGTGGAATGTGAAGGTCAGAATGAACTTAAAGGTTGTTACAGGGCCTTGTACTTACTGACTTGTTACAAAGTCAAAAAACAGACATGATACGATGTTATAAAACCTCACTGTCCACACATGGCAGTTACAGAGACACATTGCATTTGTCTGTCCAACCACTGTGAGCTGAAGGACACAAACCTATTCTGTCTTCTGGAGCTGGTATCTCTCTGCTTTTTATTTTCAGGTGGAATCTCAGTGCTGAAACATCTGGATCATGCCTGTGAGGAAGAGAATAAAGAGTATATTTGAAATCAGTTGCACTCAGAAGTATAGGACAAGTAGTTGTTATACAAAATGGCAGTCTTTCAGAGAAGAAGCGAACATCAAAATTGTATATTTCTGTAGTAAAAACCTTTTAAATTATCATCCTGAGTATATTAAAAATATTCAAATATAATGTTCATTCATTCATTCATTACCATTAACCGCTTATCCGCAATCGGGTCGCGGGGTGCTGGAGCCTATCCCAGCTGTCATTGGGCGAGAGGCGGGGTACACCCTGGACAGGACGCCAGACTATCGCAGGGCCAAATATAATGTGATATTCACAATTAATGATCAAAATACTACATTGAACAAGAAGTTGCAGGCAAAAACTGTTTTTGTGCTTTGAGATTTTGGCCTATTTTGCTTCCCTGACATGTCTTCTTTCAAAGTAGAGTAAAGAAAACATGCAAAATACACAATAAGTGTTTATTTTACTACACTTTTCCTATTAGCATCTGTAAATTTATTCTGAATTCACCAAAAGTTAACATAGATACAGCCTATTTGTATATTTAAACAGAACATTTCAGGAAATTTGTAATACAAAAAAATCTATCTATAAAAGCAAGAAGTGTGCATGTGTGTGTGTGTGTGTGTGTGTGTGTGTGGCTTGTGCATGGCACGAAGGTGTGCTTCCTCGATTTTGAAGATTTTTGAATTACATTTTCAAAATATCATTATTTACGTGGGACGTGTTGCGGCACTGTTTCCGATCGGACACCTTTTAGGGGAGCTCCGCCCCATTGTGTGATAGGCCTACACCTGGTCAGTAACACAATTCACTCTGGATTTCCACGCCTGACTCATCTCATCTGTAAGTCTATTTAGCCTACCTATCTTTCAGAGTTTTAAAGTGCGCTACAAGGTTCGATTTTCCAAAAATATTCGAATAGTTTCCAGCGAATATCAATGTTCAATGTGTATGTGCTGGATGGTGTGCGTACCTCATGAAAAGTAAGTGTTTTATGGAGTATGCGGTCTGCATGTAATGTGCAAATTCTGTTATTCACATCCATCTGTTTGTGCTGCATGTAAACTTATTCCCTCCTATATCTGTGTCTGTGTATATGTCTAACCATGTTGAATGATTAAGTTTCTTTTTCTTAAAATAACTATTTCTGTGTCTCTTTATATCTCAATGTACATCCATGTATTACCCAATATACCCTTTGTATATTAACACTACGGCAGAGTATTATACCTCATTGTACATCTCACTTTCACACACAACCTCATTTGGCCATAATTGAAAAATCTACTTAATCTCCCACTATACGAATACATACTTCCTACGGGCACTGCACTAGTATTCTTAATTTAAGTTATCAACTGGGAAAGTTTCATGGTGATATTCACCTGTAGTGTCTCCCCTTAAAGCCCAATTCCAGTCTTTTTCTTTCTTTCTTTCTTTCTTTCTTTCTTTCTTTCTTTCTTTCTTTTTTTTTTTAGCCAAAATGTTGTTATAATGACATTTTTTGATCATGCAGCTGACCTACTTTCCCACTTGTCTGCTCTGTTCCTGGAGTGATGAGACGAGAGCTGTTTAATCTGGCTCTCTGCTGACTCATCATTTCTTCTTCAGAAGTGATCATATTTTCACTGGAAGATCTTTTGTGCTGTCCTGGGTTGGCCTGAAGCTCTGTGAACAGGCTGCGTCAGCACATTTCACTGCTTTGATCCTTTTGGGGGGAAAAGGCAGAGACTAAAGAGAAGGCTCACAGCTTCACATTCAGGCTGTCGTGGTTACTGTTAACACACTTATATTTGCTCTATGAAGCAAAAGTAAAAACCATCACATATATCTTAGGCCACTGACAGAGGCCTGCAAAGTTACAGCAAGTTGGCATGCACTTATAATAAATGTTAAAGAAAAGTCTCTGCAATGTCAGGGTCTACTGATGACCTCATCAAGGTTCAAGTACTTGACAGCCTCTGAGTAGGAGCTGTTTCAGAGCTGAGCAGGTCTGAAGTATCAGTAGTAGTAGTAGTAGAAAGGTAGAAAGTATACTTTCTACCTTTCTTGATGTGACAGACTGACACGGAAGTTGTTACATAGCAATATGATGTTTAGAGCTGCATACATTCACTGTCAGGTGGGAGGTGGATGGGTTATGAACCAGGAAACTTCCTTTGTGTCCCGTTGTCAGAAGTTATATCTGGAATAAACTTTTTTTTTTTCTAACCAGAACCCTAACCCTAACCCTTTAAGCATAACCCTGTTATTTTAACCTAACCTTAAACCAGTAGTTTTGGTGCCTTACCTTAAGTATTTAAAAGTTTTCTTTAAACACAACTTATACCCGTTTTCGACCAACCCAAACCTAGTTCTAATTTTAGTGCTGGTGCTGGTTCACATTTGGTTCAACTTGCCAACCCTCTAAGAAGCTGTTTGCCTTTCCACGGGCTAGAGAGCCTCGTCATTTCATCACATTCAATTGTCCCTATAAGTCGTCACAGTGAGCCAGCATGCACAATACCAGAGTTGAAGCACTTAGTAATTAACACCACATGACGTACAGCTGAGACTGATAATTCATAGTATTTGTTTTGTAGATATTTTTTAAGATAAGTTGTACAAGACATACTCATTTTGTATTAAATGAAAAGTGATCCCCTTAGTTATTACAGTTAATTCAGAGCATCTGTGTTTAAATTCCAAAATTCAAATAACAATCCATCTAATATCTCTCGATACATTTCACCCCAAAACAAAAATGTCTATTTCATGGATTTTCACGCTATATGAAAAGTCATGGGATAAGCTTAATTGTTATGATTCATCCTCTGGGAGAATAGGACTTCATGAACCTTTGTATCAATCCATCCAGTAGATATTTAAACATGTTGATAAAGAGAACAAGGGTTACAAATATAACTACAGTTCTGTGAATTCTGGAGAACTGCGCACCAGCCAGTCACAGTACTTTCTGTAGCTATATTTTGTGGGTACATCTGAGTATTTACCTTGATACACATAAAACAAAAAAAAAGTCTGACTTCTGTGTAGAAAATTCCCTGGATCTTCTGCACTTGTGAACCTGTACATCAAGTGCACTAGCACTCCTTTAACTGCCTCATAAACACAGTGATTGTGAATTAACCGGCATAGCTAACTGTGCACAGAGTGTCTGGTGCTTGTTGTAAGCAAACAGAGATCGCTAAGTGAACACCTCCTGCAGCAGCAGAACATACGCACTGTACTGGTACAGAGCTAACTGTTAGCCTATTACCAATTTGCAGACTGGACGCTAAGGGGTTAACATCCCCTCCGGCTCCAGCTGCAGCTGGGAGAGCTGGCCCCCGCAGTTCGTTAAGAAGAGTAAGAACAAGTCTCCAAAAATCTCCAATAACATCAGAAAAAGTCGCTGGATTTGTTGCCAGCCGCTTTTTTGGAAAAGTCGCTTAATATAGCAACAAAGTAGCTAAGTTGGCAACAGTGCTTCGCCGGCTTTTACAAATGGCGTGTGTTGTTGTGGGGTCGAGTACTATGTCACATCCTGCTTAGCGTTCTATCCAATCAGCAACCAAGCTTTTTTCTGGGGAGAGAAACAGCCCTGCTCTTCCACAGGGACAGAAAAAGTCCCGTCAAAAGACCGCTCCGGACGGATCATATTCAAAATAGGGGCGTTTCGGCGATTGAGACCCGCCTCATTCCGGGTATTGGGCTGTAGTGGAAACACCGGGGAATAGTCTCTTTTTAAATCACCAAGTCACAGATATTGAAATTGTAATTACATGGTTTGGCCACTGCGTCAAATTGGGTTTACAGCCCAGTGCCATTCCTGGGGGCTTGGAAAAACGCTCACTGTTTTCCAGTGTTTCAGATTATATCAGCTCCTGTGTTTTTAGCTAGTAGCAATGCAGAATTTTCAATAAACAAAACGACCGTCACAGCATCAAGTGCACTTGGACTGGGTGGGACGTTATGCAGCATGCATAATTCAACTCATGATAGAAAATAAATATCTGTGTTGCTTGTCTCTGTCTCAATGACTGAATTCTCCTCTGTGACTATCTGTGTGTATTTAAGTTTAGCAAGACTGTGTGGTGTATACACAGACACAGTCAGCAGGGACAGAGCACACTCAAAATATGGAATTTATCCAGCTGTGTAAGAGTTTACTTTCTGACTGTCATGTTGTGTATTATACCACAAAAGAACGGCACTCCATATTTAACGGTCGTTACTTTGTTGGTAAAATGACACATTGTCCTTCTTCTTTAGATGACCTGACTGACTCAGCTTCTGGACCTCTCCACTGCTGAAACGAGTGCTTGAGGCCCAGACACACCAAACTGACATCAAATAACTACTGGAAACAAAGACAGGCTGTTGCGTCACACGCATGCATCCATGGCAGCGTGACTGATGAGCTATGATTCATTCTAAATCACATACTTTTTATTTTTACTCTGAGTACTTACTGCAGAGTTTGTACTGTTGCATGCAGTATGCATACTTTTGGGACAACTGGACCTGGTTTGTGCAAATTCTTTACTTTTTAAAAAATACAATTAAATATTATTAATTTTTCCCAAAGGAAGCATTTGTTACACATGATTCATTCAAGTATTGTCTGAAATAAAATAAAAATGATAATAATTTACGTTTTTACACATTTTGTCTCTGATAACTGTTGAAATTGTTGGTGAGAAAACTGCTTTTCAAACCTGATTGTAAAGTTCAGAGGGTTGATATAAGTAAACCTAGTCATAATTTTGATATTTTGGGTGGTTGTTTTGGTAATGCAGCAGGACATTGTTTATCTAACATGTTTTATTCTGGAACACGAGGAGAAGAAATAGCTGAGACTGTGTCCAAGTCCTCACAGAGGGCCTTTTTTCTCTGGAAGGATAACAGAGGAATTACTGGCACAGTCTTCAGCTCATGCCAAGGTTTTAGTGGCTTTTATTAAAAGTGTTGAAGAAAAATGAAAAAAAGGCTCTCGGGAGATACAGGAGACTGGACATTCTGAACAAGCAGCATAGACTGTCTGACACTGATGAACAGACAAGCCTGCCGCCAGCTACTGGGTGGTAGTTCTTCGAAAGAAACATGAATACCTTAAGGACTCGACATGACCTGCCTTGTCTCAGGCGTCTAGTTTCTTCCAGCTGCTCCTCAGTTGAGCCTGCTATTTCAGTTAATGGAGGGGAGAAAATGTATGATTGTGCACAAAAGTTAAAGTTTTAATCCTTTTTGTTATGACTGTATGTTGTTAAACCAACACTGGATTAACTACACTTGTACTTTATATTATATTTGGTACAACACTTGCTTGTCTGCATTGTTTTTATTCACTAGAGCATGCTTTCTTTGCAGCAGTTCAATACTTACATGCGTCAGAAGTAAGAGGAGGGGCGGAGAAAAATGTGAATGGGGAAAGGTTTTTTTTCCCCCCCTTGCTGCCAGCGACTGTCAGTTCTTGGAAATGGAGGAACTGCCTTGGTGTCCTTCCCATCCCCCCGCTTGCTGATGGTGTGAACCCCCTCTGCTACAGCATTGGTCCATTTTAAATGTGAGGGAGGTGCCGTCAGCATGGCTCATTTGAACTCATTTCATGTCACCATGCTTCTTCACCATGAGCCATCTCTCAAGTTGTGTGACAACATGAACAGCACCTCATTGAAGAGAAATCCAGTAAATTAGCATGTTGAATTAAAAGAAAATCACCCTGGACACTTGGTAAAAGAGCCAAACATAATTTCAATGTTGTGACCTTTTCAAGACATTCTTTAATGGTTCGTGAAATATACTTAATTTCACCTTCCTGCTGAGAGTTACATGAGAGGATTTATACCACTTTTATCTATATGTGTTCAATAAAAATCTAAAAGTTGTAGCTGGCTAGCTTACAGTAGCTTAGCAGAAAGACGATACAGAGAAATGGCTAGTCTGGCTCTGTCCAAAGGTAACAAAACTTGCATACAAGTACCTCTAAAGCTACCTGATTGAAACACTGGATGTTTTTTTGGTTGCTGCTTTCTTGGTTGGGACCTGTTACAAAAACGATGACAATGCCTTCATAATAATAAGGGTGTTTCCACTACAACACCTGGAATGAGGCAGGGCTCACTTGCCGAAACGCCACTAATTTGAATATGAGCCATCTGGAGCAGTCTTTTGAAGGGACTTTTTCTGTCCCTGTGGAAGAGCAGGGCCGTTTTCTCCCCTGAAAAAAGCCTGGTCGCTGATTGGATAGAACGCTAAGCAGGATGTGAGGCAGTACTCGAGCCACAACAACACGTGCCATTTTTAAAAGCCGGTGAAGCAGTGCTGCCAAATTAGCGACTTTGTTGCTATGTTAAGCGACTTTTCAGACCCCCTTAGCGACTATTTTTCAGGAAAGCGACTGACAACAAATCCAGGAACTTTTTCTCGTGTTATTGGAGACTTTGGAGAGAACTGTGCAACACACACATTTCTCGCCTGAAAATGTAAAACTCTAATCAATACAGGAAGATGCATACATTGCTATTTGCATAATTTACGTCACAGGCTTGGCGTCATTTGCACCTCTGGCCCAGTGATCATGAATTTCATGTTGTATGCAATCATGCCTTGCGAATAATTCCTCTATCACATAATGGGAACACATCATCAACAAGAAAAATCAACACAAACTAAAAAGGCTTCAATTAAGGCCATGGTGCATTCATATGCTACTCCGATTTTCCCAAGTTGGGAAGTATTTGACTTTGGTAGAGCCATGAACTTAAAGTTGTTATGTGGAAACATCCTGGAGGCTACAAAGATGATGTAGTGTATTTTATTGCTCAAAGTGTTTAAACAGCATGTCGATTGCTATTTTCAGTATTTGACAGCCAAGGGCAAAAGAGCCATGACATGTGAAACAATAGTTTTTGCAGACTTGGGGACTAACTATTCTGATTATTAGCATAAATACCTTTCCCCAAAATTTCTTTAAAAATTGGACCATTCATTTATCCATAATCCTGTTGAAAAGTGAACCAACAATTGAACAAATAAACATCATTTAGCAAAGTGTCATCTGGAGAAGTTCTTTAATATTGGTTCCAGGCAAATGACCCCCTTCTCTTTTTTTCAATGCTTGGGCTTCGTCATGACAACTGGCAACTAGGCCACAGGATGTGGGTCGACCAAAGCTGGCACAATGAATAAGGAAACTGAATTCCTTCTTTGCCTTGCATGCCAAATCATTATGAAGACCCCCCATGTGCCTTGTGGTTTGATATTTCTGAAGATACTGGTCTATATATAGATAGATATGGATAAAAAAATATTGCTTACTCCAGTCAATGCAAATTAGAGCTTGATTGCAGTGAAACATTGGGCATATATCAGCTCATAGTGTGTTTAAGGTTTAATTATAAACACAAAAGGAGCAAAGACCATGGATCCTTTCATGTGTCTAAGTCAAACCACGTCTGACTAGAACATTGTGATTAGGCTTTCTGAAGTCCATCTCCATGCTCAATTATGTCCTATAAGTTGTAGTAGCATTTTTTGGGGTTGATACCCTTTGTTAACCACTTTTGGTGCTTAATTTTTTTAATTCAAGTATATAAAAATGGTCAAAAACCCTTCAGAATATATTGTTAATACGCCAAGACCTTTGGAACAACATAGAAAATCAATGCTGTGAATTGGTTTAAAAAACTTCAGGCATTTTGGAGATTTCTGTATTTTTGGAGATTAGATGGCGAGCACTTGAGAAACCTTTTTCTGTAAAATCCCCAGGAATCTCCAGAATGCCCTAGGTCTCAAGTTTCATAAGGCTATGATTATCCTAGAGGTTTCAACAGGTCTTTTTATACAGCAAGGTCAAGTTTCAAGAAATGCTCTCACTGCAATGAAATGGCTACTATGAGAACCTACATCATCACACATGAATACAATTGGCCTCATTGAATTGCAAGAGTCTCAGCTTTCAGGTGATATCCAGTTTATGCAATTCAGACTGTTTAGGGACCCCGGTATGCAGAAATATTCAAATACAATAGGCAAAAATAGGCCCTTGTACTTAGCTTACTACTTTTACCCCTGAGATCTGTTTTCACTGGCTACGCATGGCTGTTACACAATGTTGTTGCCTATCGAATCACTGCAGGTATCAGGTGAACAGCACACACCTATCCTGTATTCTAAAGTTTGGATTGGCTTTTTATTCCAGGTGGAGCCCCGGTGCTGACTCATCAGGGTCACATCTTCAACATTACCATGAAAGCTCCCTGTGGCAGTGACCTAAATTTACTTTGTGTCTTATGAAAATGGAAAATTATTGAGAATTAAGAATCAGTCTCAGCACTCAGTAACAAAGTAGTTACTATATAAAATGCATTTTTTCCCCAGAGAAAGAGTAGTAAAAACATTTGAAACTATATTCCTGAATGCTACAAAAATGTTCAAATATAATGAGATTTACACATCTAATGATCTAAATACTACATTAGGACAAGACAATGAAAATTAATTATTGTTCTCATACTCTGAGCCAGAAATCATCACTTTGCATACACCAAAATTTCTGGTTTTATTCTTACCAATATTGTGAAGATTTCTATAGAAGGGTTTATTCATACATCTTTCACATCCTGATTTATATAAAATGAATTCTTTAAAACATGTAAAATAGGAATTCTATGATTATTTTATGTGTCTGTGTTTCTGTGTTAGAAAGAGGTATTAGAGGTTGATTAATATGTCAACATTTGGAAACAGGAATGTTGAACCTGGCTTCATCCAATATACATATTTTTATCTTTGGAAAAGCATAAAGCCATTAAAGTGTAAATAAAGTCTGTATTATATGTAAAGGTTGTTATTTTTGACCATGCAGCTCTTCTTCAAAAGTATAGCCCAGGTACTGTTGAATACCAAAACTGATTTTTTGCCAAATTAATGCTTTTTTTTGTTAGTTGAAATAAAAATAGACATATATGGATTGTGCATCAATATGACTAAACAAAGGTACTCAGAAGGATTCTTTATGAAAGAATATTTAACATTGTTATACATTAAACATGCAATGCATTACTTTGTGACCCAGTTCTAGAAATGAAGCCTGAAAAAAAAGTATAATTTTCCTCGTTTTGTTTATTGTAAAAGAAGTTGTCATATTGGTGCATACTTGACAACATATACGCAGATGATGATAGATACAGATATGATTGTGATAGACCAATATCACCTGACCAATAAATCGGTCGGGCTGTTTTCAAAAGTGATCATATTTTCACTGGAAGATCTTTTGTGCTGTCCTGGGTTGGCCTGAAGCTCTGTGAACAGGCTGCGTCAGCACATTTCACTGCTTTGATCCTTTTGGGGGGAAAAGGCAGAGACTAAAGAGAAGGCTCACAGCTTCACATCCAGGCTGTCATGGTTACTGTTAACACACTTATATGTGCTCTATGAAGCAAAAGTAAAAAACCATCACATATATCTTAGGCCACTGACAGAGGCCTGCGAAGTTACAGCAAGTTGGCATGCACTTATAATAAATGTCTTTGCAGTGTCATTACATTACATTACATGTCATTTAGCTGATGCTTTTGTCCAAAGCGACAATAAGTGCATTCAACCTGGTGGTATAAGCCTTAGACCCCAGAAATCAAGTAAGTACATAACTTTAAGAGCCATCTGCAATTGTTACAGGAGCGCTATATGTTAAAGAAGAAAAGAAGAGCATTTAAAAAAAATATATATATATATTAGGTGACCATGACTTAACCAAGGTATTGTTGGAAAAGGTAGGTCTTCATCCTGACACAGACTGCACAAACAGAAAACAACGCTTACACCTTTTTTTGCAGTGGTAATAGACTTGCTCACACTACCTGTGGTCTCACTTCAGCCACAGCCAGGGCTATTTCCTTTCAGTCTCCATGGAAACAGACATATGCAACATGTTCTTCCTGTTGTTCCCCATATGGTTTCATGTGAAGCAATCAAACTGCTGTGGGTGGCAGTCCTGGGAGACTGGATCAACCTGATGCTGAAATGGTGAGAAGTGGTAATGACAATAATGATGATGAGAATGAGGTACGATACTTGAGTCACGATACAATATTATTGCGATTTTAAGCATTTCGCGATATGTTGAGTATTGCGATACAATATATTGCAATTTAACTATTTCACTGCATTCTGTGTCCACAAAATTAAAATCAATCAAGAATTGTTTTGTCAAAAAAGAGCAAATTCTCAGTTTATCCATCTCACTTCAGTCTTTTTATTTCTCCACAATGAGAGTCAAACCACAGGCTGACCAACAAAGTATTCAGTCAAACTGAACTGAACTGAACTACGGAAGAGGATTAGGGGAAAAAATAAATAATTAT
Source organism: Centropristis striata (assembly GCF_030273125.1). Classification (NCBI taxonomy): domain Eukaryota; kingdom Metazoa; phylum Chordata; class Actinopteri; order Perciformes; family Serranidae; genus Centropristis; species Centropristis striata. Next base: position 20,550,894 of record NC_081532.1, read on the forward strand.
TAGGTTTGAGAAAATCAGGGTCTACCGATGACCTCATACAGGTTCACTGTTCAATGCTTTTATGCTTAATGTCTGACTGCAATCAAGCTCTAATTTACATTGATTGGAGTAAGTGATATTTTTGATCTTTACAACTGAAAACATGCCTTGGTAAATTCCACAAGACAGAAATCTTCAGAAATATAAAACCACAAGAGGCATACGGCCGGCTGACGTAATGCTTCCAATTACAAGGCAAAAAATATCACATAGCATTTCCTCGTCTTTGTGGAAATTCAGTTTCTTATTCTTTGTGCCAACTTTGGTTGACCCACTTCCTGTGGCCTAGTTGCCAGTTGCCAAGCATTGTGAAAGAGAAAGGGGGGGTCATTTGCCTGGAGCCCAGATTAAAGCACTATGCCAGATGACACTTTGCTAAATGATGTTTATTTGTTCCACAGTGGGACCGTGTCACTGATGTCCCAACTGAAGTAGGCTGGAGCCTTGTCCTATCGCTCAGTAACCTACTCTCAACTGATGGTAATCTCTCAACAAGTCCCTGTGTAAAAGGCCTTCTCTTCATTCTTAAAAGGCTTTGTACCAAAACATTTATAATTTTTTAATTTTCTATCTCTCGGGTGTCAATGCTGTACACTGTAAAGCCCTCCTGGACAAATTGGGCTATAATATATAATTGAATTGAATTGAAATTACAAAATGAACATCATGCTGTATTGGAGAAGACTTGCAACTATCGATTAAGACCATAAACTCATTATTACAATGTTTACTGGGCTAATAAATCAAATGAGAAGTAGAGTTATTTTCCTATTGACCTCCATCGCTTTAAGACACTTGGGCATTGCCTTCACTTTTTTCAGGCCCGGAGGTTGTACCTTTATGCCAGAATGAGAAAATTCACAAGAATACAACTCTGTAGAACTCTTGGTACACAATCATGGTTCATCTGATCCTTTTCCTTTGCTCTTCACTGTCCTACAAATACTGAAAACTGAAATCAACACCCAGAGCAATAAAATAAAACGTTAGCCCTTTACAGACTGCGTTTCCATGCCATATCGAGCTGTATTTTGAGTCGAAATTCTGCTGTCATTTTGCCTCAGGAATTTCATACTGATTCTTCAATGGTGTAATACTGGCGTTCGTTCGCATTGCAATCTGGAGATGGTAGTGCTGTGTAACAGAGTGCATTCGAGCAAAGTTGTTCTAAATTTTGCTGAACATGATTCGATTACTGTCGAGCTCAAGTGAGAGGCATCTTTCTGATGATACAGTCAACTTCATTTCTTATTAGCGTTTCGTACAAATAACGTACATCACGTTTGTTCCATCTTGTCGATCCTGTTGGTTTACCATCCTGCCTGGAACAGTCTCCCCCTGAAATGCCTGTTACAACCCCTAAGGGGGTACAAAGCTGGGATCAACCCCCATTAGGCCTCTTGGACGTTCTGACTGAAGGTGAAACTTCAGAGAGCTGTAACTATTGCAGCTTGAAATGGCATTCTTGAAAAGTCCAGAAGTCCAGAAGATGACTGCAGGATTGGCCTTGAGGAAGGTGTCCCCCCCTCTTCCAACTGCCATTCTAGTTTGTGTTGTGTTTGGGAGTTAGATGAGAGGATAGATACCACTCTTATCAGTATGGGAAATATACAGCAGGAGCCAGCAATCTTTTATCCTAAAATAGCTTAGTACAAAGTCTAGAAAGAGGCAATAAGCTTGTGAGTGTTAAAACGACAGATAACTGACATGTGCAAGTAATGTCACTAGGAGAAAGAGCCAGTCTAGCTCTTTTCCAATCCTTCTTCTATGCTAAGCTAGCCAGCTTCAAGCTTCAGCATTTAATGACCATACAGAGATGAAATCGGTTTCAATCCTGTTATGCAACTCTCAGCACCAAAGTGAAAAAAAGTTTATTTCCCAACCGTAAAGCTATTCTTCCAAAGGTTAGAACATTAAAATTATGTTTGGCTGTTATCCAACATGCTAATTTACTGGAATTCTCTTCAATGAGGTGCTGTTCATGCTGTCACACAACTTGAGAGATGGCTCATGGTGAAGAAGCATGGTGACATCAAATGAGTTCAAATGAGCCATGCTGACGGCACCTCCCTCACATTTAAAATGGACCAATGCTGTAGCAGAGGGGGTTCACACCATCAGCAAACGGGGGGATGGGAAGGACACCAAGGCAGTTCCTCCATTTCCAAGAACTGACAGTCGCTGGCGGCAAGGGAAAAAAAAAAAAAAACTTTCCCCATTCACATTTTTCTCTGCACCTCCTCTTACTTCTGACGCATTTAAGTATTGAACTGCTGCAAAGAAAGCATGCTCTAGTGAATAAAAACAATGCAGACAAGCAAGTGTTGTACCAAATATAATATAAAGTACAAGTGTAGTTAATCCAGTGTTGGCTTAACAACATACACAGTCATAACAAAAAGGATTAAAAATAATATTTGTTTTTTCCACAATCATACATTTTCTCGCCTCCATTAACTGAAATAGCAGGCTCAACTGAGACCACCTGGAAGAAACTAGATGCCTGAGACAAGACAGGTCACATTGAGTCTTTTCAGGTATTCATATCTCTAAATCTGTCTGGGGCTGCCCCTGCTAAGAAATTATGTATTCAAGGTACTTCTGGATAATTGCATATGCTTCATATTCACACAGGCAGCACCACAGGTAATCTTTTATTTATAATATGCTCTGAATTTGCAGAGAGCAGCTAAACACATGGCACAGACCACCCAGGAACGGGACACAGGCTTGTCTGTCTTAGTCTTTGTCACTCTCCGGTCTTCGATATCTCTATACAGCTTAAAATCTGCTTTCTTCATTTTAAGTTGTTGCTTCAACACCTTGACGTGAGTGGAAGACTGTGCCTGCGAGGCCTTTGTTATCCATCCAGAGATAAAGGCTGCCTTTCTCAGTATCGACCTCTCCCTCTCCCTCTCCCTCCTCCTCCTCTTCCCCTGCCGCCGCCCCAGCCTCTCCCGCGGCCGCTGCTCAGGTGTCCTGCCGATCTCCTCAGCTTCTTCCTCTCCTCGTGGTGATCCCGCTCTGCCTGCTGCTGCTTCCTCTGCTGCTCCGACTGCAAAGGAGGACAGAATAAGGCTTGATGTGTGTTCAGGCAAATAAACAAAACTATCTCTTCAAGTTCTTCTTTTTCTTCCTGTCCATTTATGCTCTTTTCTACTGTATATTGCATCATATACTACCATAAGAATGAATCCTTTCAGATTTTTCCTTTGTTAAAGAGGTTGCTCAGATGTTGCTTTTGTTTTGTATGTTATTGGTGGAATTTTTGTAATATGAAATTCCTTTTGCTTGTGAAAAATGTCGGTTTTACCATCAGTGTCTGCAGTGTGCAACATCAGATTTTTGTTGCTTTGATAGCCCTTCTAAAAATTTTTTTTTTTTGAGGGACAGTTTGAAATTAAAGCTTCTCCCTTGCACTGCAATGCACTTTCAGACCACCTTGGTGCATCCTCTCCACTTTGCACGATTGCCTGCACTAGTTGGTTTACAATTTGCAAAAAAGGGAAAAGCTGTTCTTTAAATGAATAAACAACAACCAACAGTTTACCTTCTTGAGAGTAAAGGTTAGCTGCTTGCTGCCCACTGCAGTGTCGGTCATGCTGCTGGTTCCAGAGTGTTCCTCTAACTTCAGACGGTCCTCCAAAGAAGTCCTGGAAGAATACACACAATTCTCAGACACAGTATACCAACGATATACAGGGCAGTCAGAGATTTGTGTTATTTGGATTTCTTCCATAACTGGACAGTTCAGGTTGTCATAAACAGCTGCAAACCCTAGAGCAGTCTGTATAACACAATAAGCCAGCACTCCTCTCACAGTTCACATTTAATATATTTCCAAACGACATACTTCTGTAGTTTCTGCTTGCGGGCCATGTCGTTAAAACTTCTGAACTCTTCCCCAGCTTTGATCTGATAATACTGCGGCTGACTTGTCTTCTTGCTCTCAGCCATGTTTGCGGTTTTCTCTCCTCCGTTCTGTTCCTTATCCAGCAGCACGGTGTTGCGGTCTGCTTCCTTCCTCTCCTGCCTCCGGCGGTCTCGGCCCTCCTGCCAAAGCAACCTCCGCTGCTCCCTCACCTCCTCCACCCAGCTCTTGTCATCGTCGGAGCTCTCATCGGAGCTGGCTCGCCCCTCTGGCTCATCGTCGTCTTCATCCGCCTGGATAGAGATGTTACAAAGTCATTGATGTGATGTTGTGCTGTTGGCCTCAGCCTATACAATGTCTAGAATATACAGTATGTGAACAAGAGAGAAACAGAGGCCTGGAGGAATTATGGGGCACTGTAGTCTAATATCACACTTGATTCACGTTCATTCAGTATTTACTTAGTTACACTTCTCCCCTCTAGCACAAAGCCATTAAATTATTTCCTATGACTTGCATCTCCTCTCATGTGGCAGCAGCTCAAAACTTTAAATCTTGCATTTGTAAATGACTGCAGGCTGTAGTTTCCATACCTGTGCAGGAAACGAGCTGACAGCTGAGTTCAGTGTTACCTGTTGGGAAGCGGCAACCTGCTGAGCCAGTAGACGCAGCTTCTTCTTTCTCTTTTCTCCCACCTTGGAGACGATGGGGTTGAGGAGGCGGAACTCTTCGCTCTGCTCGTCCACCTGGTAGTCTGGGTTTTCGAACATAACTTTGAATCGGTCGTCTCCCAGGACGCTGGGGAGAGCCTGCGAGTTTTGGAAAGTCGAGATGGGGAAAATGATGAGGGTTTGCCTACAGATGCTGTGGTAGGAAAGATATGCAGCTAAAGAAGTCAAAGAACTCAAACTTCAAACTTTAGATTTTTAATTTTCTTCAGCCAATTTCACTGAAATCTTATGAGACCTTTCTCTGACCCTAATCAAGTGTTTTTTGTCCCTAACCCTTCTTTAACCACAGCGTTGTCACACTATGAAACATAATTATTTTTTAAAAAGCACAGCAGTCAATGGAGTCCAGTGGGTATTTTTGGACTATTGGGCCACCGGACCCATATAGCCATCTGTTGGAACAATGGTATGTCGTATCAATAAGCAATCCCCCCCAGAAAGAACAGGACACAAAGAGCAATTAAAAACTTATTTTGTAAGTAATAATACATTCAGAGACTCTGGAAGTGCACATGGAGACATAAACACCTTGATTTAGAAATCTATGTTCTCCTACCTTGCCCTTCTTTTTCCGAGAAGCCAGCTCTGCTTCGTCATCACCCTCCTCCATCAGCTTCAGAGCCAGCTCCTTGTTCACCTTAGGCAGCTTCTGTTTCCGTCAGAACATATTGAACATTTGATTACACATACAGGAAACGGGCAGGATAATGCAATCAGCTTAATTTGTGAAGCAACACTCTCAACGACAGCCTAAAAAATTACAAAGCTAAAGTTTTGTTTTAAACTTTTGAGATGAATATGACAGAATGTGAAGCAGATTTTAAATGACGTATTAAACAACTTCACAAGCAGTTTAAAAAGTACATTTAACTCCATGCAATTAATGGATCTGATGCAAGTCAACGTCAAAAACGTATTGCAACAATGTGGGACAATGTGAAAAATATATTAAGAGAAAGTATAGATTAAGAGAAAAAATAATAGGTGAAGTGAAGTAATGGAAAGACGAGACTTTGTGTCAGGCCCTCTCACCTTAACCTGCACCCTCTGGGTCCTGGACTCCTCGATCTTCTGGCGGATCTTATCCTTGCGGTACTCCTCGTATGCAAAAGGATTTGCCATGCTTTTGACCTGCAGCCAAACCAAAGAGCATAACTGTCAAATCTAAGCAAAGCTCTTTGAAACACTCTTTTAACAGGGTTTTGATATGTAAACACAAAGCTGACACAGCAGTCTGACCTTGTGATACAGTCTGATGTCCATGAAGTAGCCGTGCATGTAGGCTCTCAGCAGAGACGACCCCACCAGGTGAGACAAACCTGACACAAGTAAGGAAAACACACAGTCAGAACAATAATCTGGAATTGGTAATATACTTTCATTAAAATGGACTAAAAATTCAAGGCAGGCATTTGTGAGAAAAAAAACTGAATTTATTAGATATTGTGGGCAGAAACATTTAAACATGTTTAGCATCTGTATGGATAGCAATGTCAGTCTGGTGATTGGTCGCTCAACCACTGGTTGAAAATTTAATTGCAATAAAATTTTGTACATTTTGCAACAAAACGTGTCCTATAAAATACTTTTACAGACACAAATTAAAATATATTTGGGTGCATTTTTCTAAGATTTGTAAACAAAAATGATTTATAAAATGTAAATGTCAAGCTATTCTCTATGGTCCCCTGCACGTCATGAGTTGTGTCTTGCGACATACGCTTGTTTGACGGGGGAGGGTCATCACTGGTTGGCCATATAGGGAGATGCTCGGCTCTACTTGGTGCGCTAAAACTGGTAATAGAAATGCAAATCTGTGCAGCGTGGTTTGGCACAGTGCGGACAAAAGTGGTGATTGAAAAACCCTACTTGATTAGTTCTAATGACTTTTATAATCCTGGGACTTGCATGTTAAAGTTAAAAAATGCAACATTCTCAAACGTGAGTCAGAGTTGCAAAGAAAGGATGCAGGCTTTCATATTGCAAAATGTGATGGTGGTATTTCTGGTGTATATTGCATTTCACATACTATGTATCTGAACATGCTGCATTTCTGGCATGCTAAATGGTGTGGTTGTACCGCACCCTTGTTCTTGTCGTTTTGAGGATTTTCTAGGATTTCAAATTGTATGAGAGAAAAAATAAGTAAAAAGAGAAAATCTCCACCCAAAGATGACTCACTCGCAGGTGTGACTGGGAGCAGCAGCATGGTTAAAAAGGTATTGCGTCAAAGCTTGAAGGGCGTGAAATAACGGAAAAATAAATGCACAAAAGTGAGAGTGTGTAGATAGAAGAACATAAAGAGTGTTGAGTAACCTCCAGGATCTCCCCTCAGCGTGGTCGGCTGCCTCAAAGTTACGTAACAGGGCCACATTACACACAGCTTCTGTAAATCAACACTGCTGCTCCCCTCCCTGCTCCCTCCTCTCCTTTTATTTCACCGCAGCCAACCACCTTTCTGCTTCTTGTCATTTGATCTCTTTACTGCTGAGCCTGCATTCCAATGTTCATTCAACCCATCCAGGCCCTACTCCCCCAACCATCCTTACTTCCACCCCCCCACACACACACTTCTTTTCTTACCTAAAGCCTCTCAATCGTTGATGCATCACCAAATCCACTTATTGAAAGCAACTTTGGGTTTATTTTTATGTAAAGTCACTAACAAATACTGCAAGTTGCCAGTTGTGGTTTTTGGGCTTTTTTCTAGAGTGACTGCTAACTATATTTCTCCTGTTTGTCTCAACTATACATGTCTAGGTCCTCATGTTGCAGGATCCATTTCCAACCCCCGTTTCTCTGGTCCTCTCCTTTCCACATACACAGGTGACTCAGTGGGAGATATTTCTCAAATCAATGTCACACAAGAGTTTCTTTAACTACTTGGCTAATAATGCCAAGGACTACGCAACTATTTGAAAAAGTAGTGTGAGAAAGAGTGGATTTGACCTCATGTTTGGAACGATTTCTGTAAGTGTGAATTACAGTTGCAAGAAAAAGTATGTGAACCCCTTTGAAATGACCGAGTTGTCTGCATTAATTTGTCATGAAATGTGATCTGATCTGCAACTAAGTCCCAAGTATAGACAAACACAACATGCTTAACCTATCGCCATGCAAACAATTATAAAATGTCATGTTTTTATTGAATATATCCATAAACATTCAAAATGCTGGTAGAAAAAGTAAGTGAACCCTTTGGCTAATGACTCCATTAAGACCTTATTGGAGTCAAGAATTAGCAAACGTGGAGTCCTAAAAATGACATGAGATTTGAGTGAGGTGTAGAGATACTTTGATCTACACCAAACACTCAAACTTTTTGAATCATTAACTATTCACAAGAAGCTCATGTGTACCATGCCTCACAAAAAAGAGAGCAATTGTAGACTTGCATCAGACTAGAAGGGGTTACAAAGTAATCTCAAAGACGTCCGGTATTCCCCAGTCCACAGTCCAAACTTCAATATCTACTCCTCATTTTGTAATACTTTTCACATATTTGTCTGTCTATTTGCTTTTGTAAAACATATTTTAAGTTGTAAAGAGACTTTATAGACACCCTGTATAAATAGAGATGGCCCAGTATGTGTAATATTTTCAATGATAGTTAAAAAAGGGCAACAAGACTTGTCCAGTAAGTTATATTTATCATGTATGTGTTCCTCTTTTATTTGTTTTCTTCAGCTTTTTGTAATGTTGGTAGGTAAGATCACCTGTTTGGTCTTCTCTCAAGTCTTTTCTTTTGTGCCTGTTTCCATAGATATGGTTGCTTTGTTCTCTCATCAGATCCGGCAGCGCTGCTCAAGGCCTCTAGTTAGGTCGTCTAGCCAACTGTGCAAACCCCTAAGGCGGCAAAGTGGCTCACACTGATTTATAGTTTTGGGTTTAACTTTCAGGGCTGGGATTAAATTCCCTCTTTGTACAGTGATCTCACTTTGCCTCTGGACTTTCAAACTAAACAAGTGAAATTGTGTAACTCTGAGATTTGTTTCCAAGTGCAAGAAGGTTTTTTGTCAGGAGGAGAAATGAGGGCAACAAGGTCTCACCTAGATTTTCCAGATCCTTCCGAGTTACAAACTTGTAGTCATCGTAGACTGTGCTCTCCGGACTCTCCTCCAGCTCCTCTGTCAAGTTATCAAGGAAGGAGCACCACCGAGGTGCAGGGCCCAGGGCCTAAACACACACACACACACACACACACACACACGGTTCAGATGTGGACCTTTTGATTAAGTATGAAACTTGTCATGCATTTGTTGAAACAAAAATAGACGAACTCTCCAAGCTCATGTTTCCATTCCTGTGTGAAACTAAAGCTGCGAGCAGCAATGAAAGGGCCATCGCACCTTGCTGCACGTCTCGGGTCATGACGGGGTAGATACAGTTGAAACCAGAAGTTTACATACACTATATAAAAAGACACATGCTTTTTTTCTTCACAATTTAGCGTCACATTAGTCAGAGGGTTATGCCAGCCAAGTTTGAATAACCTCTGGTAAACTCTTGAGAAGAAGTTAGAAAAATTTGTATAAATTGCACAAATTTCAGAATGGCTGACTTCCGTGTGGATGGACCTTCTGAACTCCAATGATAAATATGTCCAAAAATGATGAGCGCGATGTGTGCACCAGACCGGATGAATATGGAACCTACTTTTAATGCCTTCCACACTTTAGGAGGCGCTATGGAGCCCGAAAAATACGTATGATTGCAACAGTTGGATATTCTCTCTCTGATGTGTGACCAAGTTTTTTAAGTTTCACACAGGTGCCAAAAATGCATTCAAATTCTTAAAGTAATTAGGAGCTCTTAGGTTTCTGTTCTGATAAAATTGATTAAACAGTATTTGTTAATTCCTGGGACATCTGTCTGCAGCTGTTTGCAAGTTATTGATTGAGGGGTTTGTCCTGGCAGCAACCTGTAAATGACAGCCAGGAAGTGCCCCTCTTTTTCACCGAAATGGAAGAAAAATGCTTAAATTTCACCAGAATCACGTGTTCCCGGTCAACATCCTCAGTGTGTAATGTTAGTCAAGTTGAGTAATTTTGTATTTTCTGCCGTTTGTCAAGGTTCAAAATGTTGTTTATCTTTGCCAGCTGCATTTGTGATTAAAGAACACACCAGTGTTCGTACACTTTAGCAGTGGTCAAATTCAAGCATTTTTCAAGGACATTCAAGATCAATTTTCAAGCTTTTACAGTATCTTACACCTGTTGTAAATTGCATGTTTTAGATGAGTACTTACATACTAAAAGGGGGAGATTTCACTTAACCATACCAACAGCGATGGTATTACATTTTTAGGAGGAACGGTCTTCATTTCAGATAGGCTACTCATTATTTTTTACATTGAAGATATGATTATCTATAGTCTATAGATGGATATAGTCCGATTGCAAGAGAAATACAGTAAGAATTTAAAGCATTGACAAGCACTTTATGCAAAATCCAAGCTCTTTTTAAACCTTGAAAATACAACATTTAAACTGAAGCATTTTCAAGGATTTCAAGCACCCCTACGAACCCTGACACACTGACCAACACACAGAGCTGTGTCAGGATTGACTAGTTGTGAGTAAAGTAGATAAAAGGTCCACTTACAGCTGGAATCAATGGATTAACACACTTGTCTTATGCAATAGAGCAAAGTCAGCATTTCTGCTTGCTCTGTGGAATGTGTGCATGCCACATAGATGATGACGTCATTCTTTAGGTGAGCGTAGGGCTGATAAAGCTCTGAGCTGTCCAACAGAGATAATCAGAGTTGTGTGGAGCAGTTTTCTGATTCAGGACATTACAGTAAGGTTTGATTCCTGACCTGATCTGTTTGCACATTTCTCTCAATATATTGTCTAACTGTTTGGTTAACCCTCTGAACTCCAACAAACCATTTCAGGGCATTTTTGCTTGTTTTACATTTTAGTGACTGTGGCCTTGTATTTAACTTCATTATTTGACCTCTCTAAAATCAGTACAATCGTGGCTAGAAGTAGGAACAACTCAAAAATGTCTTTTGTGCAGAATATAGTCCTAATAACACTAAATAAAATAAAACAAAAGACAAAACACGTTTTTAAAAATTGGAATTAAATGGAACTTATGTGCAACACTTTTCCAAGTGCCCACAAGTGCAATGAATATTAGAAAAAAGAATTGGGTCCCCACATGTGACACATATTGAACTATTTCCTTTTTTTACAACCTCTACTTACGACCTGTCCTCTCCTCTCTGCTCTGTGTAAACAGCCTGCAATTCTGTCTGATTTTTATTGAATATTTGTCACGTGACTGTTCGTCTCAGAAGAATCAATCATGGCTTCACGGTGTCGCTGAGGAGCAGAATTTAATGTTTTTAACAGGATCTAGTTATTCAGTTAATTTAATTTTTGGCAACATTTTAAATGAGACATGCAGAACAAAGTGATTTTGACAGAAATAAGAAATATCACAATTTTAACCTTTGTTCAGTTAAATAAATGTAAGACAGTTGTGAGAAATGTATGTTAGAACTTCCAAAAGCACAATGCCAGAAGAAACTGGACTTAATTAATTAGCAAAACCGTTATTTCAGCTGTAGATTCAACAGCTAAGTTGTGTAGGGCTGAAGTTCAGCATGTGGAATTTACCCATTTACACAAAGCAGAGTCTAGTTTACTGTACACACATCACCATAATCACACACAATATAAAATCAGAGTCACAGGACAGTGTGTTGATGATAATAATAATAATAATAATAATAATAATAATAGAAACTGGCAACAATGATCTGTGACCTAAAATAAAAATGGGCCCATCTTTAAACATGGCTCCATCTTGAAGGGACAGCTTGGATTTTTTAAAGTGCGGTTGTATTAGGTACGTAGCAAGAAGGCGAAGCAGACAAGGCAAGGCAAGAAACAGACTACAGACAGGGGCCTGTCACAAAATGGAATTTAACCACCTAAACAAAGGCCGACCTTATGCGTAGGAACATGGAAATTCTACGGTTGAGCAAAGGTACTGCCAAATGAAACAGCTACAAAAATCGGTGGACACAATGGCCCTCAATTATCAAACGAGCGTACGGCAGAAAGTGAGCGTAAAGTGGGCATACGAACATTTCTACGCAAGGCTCGGCATTTATCAATTTGGACGTAAGCGGAGGGTACGATCAGATCTCAGTCTGCTCTCAGCTCGTGTACGCAAATTTGAGTCAGTGTGAAGTCCACACGTCTGAGTCGGAGAATTGATCTTTGACTATTGTATCGATGCCTGGAGCTGAAAAAACTCTGCTGTGTTTTATTTTTAATGGTGACAAACCAAAACATGTTTAGACTACATCATTTATCATAAAAACATAATCTAAAATAAATACACCCTGGGACCTTGAAATTCTTTAAGAGTACTAGCCGAGGATATTAAATATTGTTGTCTTAGGGTGAACTGGACTAAAAGTGAGCTGATGCCAGTGCGATGCAGTGACCCAGGTGCACTAGAACATACTCCATTCAGATTGGCATGTGAGAAATTCACATACTTGGGGTTAGAAATTACAAAGAAATATAATAAATTATTTGAAGCTAATTATGTGGCTATATTAAATAAGTTTAAAAACAAGCTGGAGTTCTGGAAAACCCTTCCTATTTCCTTGATTGGTAGAGTGAATGCAGTCAAAATGGTCTGTCTCCCTCAGTTACTGTACCTCTTTCAAAATGTACCCATCTTCCTTAGCATAACCTACTTTAAAAAACTAGATTCTATGATTCCTTCATTTATTTGGAATCACAAAACACACAGGATCAGAAAGGGGACATCTGTGCAAAAATAAAACAAACGGTGGGCTGGCCCTCCCAGATTTTGTCAAGTATTATTGGGCAGCAAATATCCGATGCATCTCCTACTGGCTAGATGAGACTGTTGTGCTCGCCAGCTGGTTGGACATGGAACGAGAGGATTGTTTTCCCTATTCGATCGGTGCTATTGTGATGTCTCCCATCCACCTTAAAAAGTCATGCTATAGCTACAACCCAATTATACACAGCACTATTCAAATCTGGAGGAAAATATCAAAACGACTCAAACTTAGGAAGCTATCCTTTATACTCCCAATATCAGCAAACCCATCATTCACCCCTTCTATAATAGATGGAGGCTTTGATAGATGGAAAGAACTTGGACTGCACAGTGTGGGTGATCTGTATGTTAGTGGTTCATTTGCGTCATTCCAACTACTTCAAGAGAAATATGGTCTGTCAAAAAGTGAATTTTTTAGATATTTCCAAGTCAGACACTTTGTAAGGACACATCTGGACCATTTTGAAAACGCCACCCCTGACAAGCTAGACAGGTGTCTCAGAGATTGCACGATGGAGAGGAATGCAATTTCAGTTGTATATGATTCATTTCAGGAGCTAGATCAGGTGAACACGGATTACATAAAGGAAGGCTGGGAAAAAGAATTGGGTATTGAGATAGCAGAGGACATATGGAACGAAAGCCTGAGATATATTAACACTTGCTCCCTGAATGCTAGACACTGCCTGATCCAGTTTAAAACTCTGCATAGGTTGCATTACTCAAGAGTAAAACTGCATAGAATATTCCCAGAAATATCACCCATCTGTGAGAAGTGTAACCAAGCAGAGGCAAATCTACTGCACAGTTACGCACTATGCCCCAAGTTAGAAAATTTCTGGACAGCAGTGTTTTCATTTTTCTCAAAGGTCTTTAAGACTACATTACAACCAGATCCACTCTTGGTCATACTAGGGGCATCAGGGAGCACTGGGAACCTACAGAATATACAGCGCCGCCTTCTATCCTATGGTCTCCTCTGTGGGAAAAAACTTGTTCTCCTCCATTGGAAAAAAACGGAGACACCTACTTTCAAAGCTTGGTTTGACGGCACTGGCTCTGACTGAAACATTGCACCTTGAAAGGATTTGTTACTCTCTTAGTGGTAGGTTAGAAGACTTCAAGAGGATGTGGCAACCAATTATTTCTTTCTTAAAACAGGATGTAGGACAAATTGAGTAGTACTGGGTGGGCGGGACGGGGTGGGTCAGGGAGGGTGTTATTATTTATTTATTTATTTATTTTAATATATGTAATTGTTTACATATTTTTGTATACTTTTTATATTTTTCTCACATTTATTGTTTTTCATTTATTGCTTATTTGTAGGACACCTTTGTTACTTATAATGAAATTATGAAGCATTGGACAAACCAGAGATGGATGTATTTTTGATATACTGTCTGCTTCACAATAAAAATATTTGAAAACATAAATATTGTTGTCTTCTGTTAATTAGCGTTATCCAGCTCCGACACCGGAGCGTCGACGTCTCCTTCACCAGCGGTGCTGCCTGAATATAAACATTTCCAATCAGCGCTGCCACACACTCCTCTGACTGGGACATCATTCTTAGTAAATGTAAAGAGATTAATAATATCTCTCCATCATAATAATAACAATATTTGGATATCATATAGGCTATTAGGCTTTATATATCACAATGTATAAATTAAATATTCCAACCTTGCCAGGAGTTTAATGGTCCACTACTCTGCTGACAGCACCACTAATTTACTTCCTTTTCACTTTTTATGCTGCCAAACAAAAGTAGTTTGTTGTGTTGCTCCTGTCAGACATCAGCGTTTCACTTTCTGCCTCTGAGAAATTCCTCTTCTTTTGGAAATAAAAATTACTCAAAACATTATTTACCTCCTGGCTGCAACCAAAAAGCTGTGAAAACTTTAAGTCTGTGCTCCAAATGTAAAATATTCACCAAACTTGTTTGAGTATATAACTATAAGTACTTTTATTTCATAAACCTCCGTCGCTGCTTATTTCTGTAATATGTCTATATCGCTACTGTTGTTATTTGTAACAGTGCACTTTGCTAATAAAGCTTTTGACTTTAGGGGGAAAAATTCTCTTTTTGGCCGTATTGCGCCCTTCGGTGTCGTAAACTCTCGAGGCAAGCCATCTGAATCGGGTATATATTAGGGCGTGGTATTTAAATAACGCTTGTTTCGAGCCGCCACATTTATCAACAGCTGATCATTCTTATGCTGTGATTGGCAAGATACGATCGTTTCATAAATCACACGTGGACCCTGTCATAAGACGAAATATACGCTCAGATCTGTGCTCGTTTCTATGCTCGTTTGATAAATGAGGGCCAGTGTAAAAATAGCATGCACATAAATGGGTATAACATTTTTAGGGTGGGCTCTTGTTTAGGTGGTTAGAATACGTTTTGTGACAAGCCTCGTCTGCAGTCTGTCTCCTGCCTGAAGTGCATCTGCTTCCCAAACTAGGAACGTGCAGACCATCATCTACTAAACTGTGGGCAAAGTACCTAATAAAAAAAAAAATCCAAACTATCCATTTAAAGTTTTGTAAATGCATCTTGCACGGTTTGCACAAAATCCGTCCATGTATAGACAGGAAGACATATAAACACCTGGCAAAGTCCTTAAAACTGCTTCCGTTGTAGTTCCAGGAGCACCTTCTGACATCACAAACAATAGCAGTAACCCACCGTTACGGCTGGTCATAAACCGCACACACACTCTATTGCCATCTCCTACACATGTGGTTTCACACCCGGATCACTGAAGCTTGTATAAACAGCTGTTTCGTAACATCAAACATCCTTTACAGCACAATAAAAATGTGTCTCAGACAAGAGCGAGCACCTGATGAACAGGATGTGGATGTGACCTGTAAATGTGTCTGCACTCACCGGGATGTAGAACGTGTTCATCTTGGGATCCTCGTTGGCAGTGAAGAGCATACCTGACAATGAGACACAGGATGCAAAACAATGTGAGGATGGAAGCAGGGCAGATATTAATAGAGCCCAGCTGTGGGGGAAACACTGGATTTAGTTCCAGTCATGTATATTTGAAGTCAGGCTGGGCGGTTAATCTGATTTGTATAATTATGGTGATGGAAAAAAGATGAAACGATAACTGTGCAACATTCTGTTTCACAATGATGCACTCGTTTTGTAATCTAACTGATTTTTATTAATTGTTTTTACATCATGCATTTAAATGCATATATATTAATTGATTATATATGTATTATTTATTCTATTTATTTATGTAATTTATTTTTCTTTAGTTGAATTACACAGTATCTTAGGTTCCATCAAACTTTTTTTTTAGAAAGTTCAAAATGCAGGATTTTTCCAAAGTGAGTAACTATGTTAAATAATCCTGATCTCAATATTGACAAAACTAATTGTGGTTATGATTTTTGCCATATTCGAGCAATTTAAAGGTCCTGAAAAATGACACCAGTCTGTGAAATTGTAAAGGCAGGTGGTGAAAATATTTTAATTTGCATATCCTAAGGCTAAATTACACTTCTGTCCAAAAGATGAAAAGGGAATTTGAAAAACCCATAAAATCTGTAAGGTAGCTGAAAAAACAGCATACAAATGTATGAAGACTCTTTCAGGATCAAACCTCAATTAAAAAAACAAAACCTTCAGAAGAAAAACTCTGAAGTTGAAACCAAATAATGATTTAAACTATGAGTTTAATGTGAAAGTTTAACTTCAGTTTTGTTCCTTGTGATAGCATGCCATGAGTGTGTGAACTCTACTGTTAGATGTCACCCCCTGGTGGTGAAAGATGGCTGCACGAATACCAGAAGTTCTGACTCATTTTCACTTTATAGTGTCTCTGTTCATCTCAATACACTTTAGAGTTACTATTTATGTCAGTATATGTGGTTCTTTTAATGTTTTTTTGTATATAGATCACATTTTTTTATGTATGGTATTATATTTTTATAAAGTTGCTTTCCCATGTTTCTCCTCTTGTACTTCAGCTGCCACTGACACCTAAATTTTCCTGCATGGGACCAACAAAGAGTCCGACAGATATATCGCTTGGCACATATTATTGGCTGACATTGGCCTATCAGTATCGGTGTATGTCGTCCAATAGTGCCGTTATTAAAACAACAATTTACTCAATATATATAATGCAGAAAATGTTGCTTGACGTGATTTAGAAATGGTGTTAGCTATTGTTTTTCTTCTTCTTTTTATATAAAAATGTAACAATAAAGACATTTATTTAGCCATTTATTTTATTCCTATTTATTCTTTAGATCCCCAGTTATCATTTATATAATTGGCTGACAATGTAACACATCATTTGTATGATGTAAAATAATGTTGAATATGACTCAATAAAGTTTTATGTTTGAGAAAGTAGCTCTCTGGGCACATTTAGAGTGGTGAAAAATTGGTGCACAATGTTTTCATTCCAGCTCAAAAAAATTACTATATCAGCCACAATATTGGTTATTGATGAATTTCCCCCTCTAAAATCAGTATTGGCATCTGTGTTGCTCGGGCTCTGCAATAATTTCACAAACTTATGTGTTCTCACCTGATTTAGGGTAGATGCAAACATCGTTGATGTTGGTCTGAGGCTGTATGGAGGAGAAGGCCTTGCCCTGTGGTGGATGGATAGATAGATAGAAACTATTAATATGAGATAAAAGGCATCAGAAAGAGTCTAGACAGATGCAGAATGTCCCATCCTGATATTAGTGTCTGTGGAAACAGTCCTCAACACATCATCGCTCCCAGGCAGCACATGTTAGGTTTTTAAACAGGCTTTTACTGAAACTTACAGTGTCTTTGTTCCACATTTTTATAATCTTGGAGTCAGCTGACACAACCAGCTCCAGCTGATCGTGGAAGTTGAGTGATTTGATTGGCAGATTGTAAAAGTGGTCTTTAACCAGCAGCGGCTGGCTGGAGCGCAGGTCGTACATCAGCACCTGTAAGACAAAGAAAAGGGTTGAAAACACCACTGCAAAAGAACCCTTGTGTTGTCTTAGGTGTCAAAAATGACCCGCATAGAAAACCCCCTTAATGATCTATTTTTTTACTTGAAATTTGCATGTTCACACGCACACTTGCTAAAAAATGATGTTTACACCTATGCAGTACCTTCAGCGAAAATAATAAAAATAAACCCCTACTTGAATAGAACAAAAAACAATTATGACAGGCGTGTTGTAATAAAAACAAGTGGATTGCACTGTAAAGAGGGTTTGTGATGAGTGACAGGTTGTTTCTTAATGCAAAATAGATTTGGGTTTCAAAATTCAATCAAGCTGCTTTACGTAAGCGGTTAAGTGAAGGTGGGTAATTTCAGACAACACAAGTGTTGGTTTCCAAATGATAAAATGCAATACAAGCTGAAGATGTATTCTGTAACATTTTATGATTACCCACTGCATCTTTCATCATTGAACAAATGGCTACATCACAGCCTGACCTTTTCTGTCAAAATCAAGCTTGTGTTGAGAACAGTGTCATTCAGAGAAGGGTGAATGACGTATTTGTGACTCGACTAATCTCAGGAAGAAGAGGCAGAATTTCACGCCATGTGGGCAGCTGAGTTTACAGCTACAACAAACGGAGATGAAGTGGAGAACTAAGTCATAGATCAGTGTTATAGATGTCTGACAGACATGCCATCAGGAATGATGTCAGTAGGACTAATATTATCAACACACAAATTACCACCACAGCCTCACAACAGTGGAGGGATTTTTCATGGAAAAATTTTGTTTGATTTTTTATAACACCAAAACAAAAGTCCAAACAGACTGGATTACACCCTAAGTGCTGGAGAGTGTGGCCACTGTACGGCAGACCACACATATATATTCTGGGGTTGCCCTACCCTTAAATCTTTTTGGGATGGGGTTCGTTATACTATCTACTATATACTATATATACTATATACTATATATACTATATATACTACTATACTATATACTAAGTCCTTGGTTATGACATTGAATTCTCCTGTTTGTCCTTTTACTTGGGGAACGTGGACTTGGAATTATCTAAGGTGGACAGATATCTTTTGAAACTTTTCATGGCAGCAAGCAAAAAGGCCATAACAAGGTGCTGGCTTCGGAAGGAACCTCCCACTCTCAAGGGATGGTCAAACATAGTTACCAACATTCAATGTATGGAACGGTTGACCTTCAGTTTAAGACTGCAAAAGGACAAAGGAGATGCTTTCTGGAGAAAGTGGGACAATTATATGCAAAGAGGAAACAACCTGTCTTGTATTTGAAACACTTTGTTAATGACTGTAACACTATCATAGCCTGTAATAATTTATTTGTACCCCCCTGTCTTTTGCTGTTTTTTTAATGTCATACTGCTATTGGCAACGGGTGTATCTATTGTAAAGCCATTTTAGTCACTTACTAGTTCAATGTATGGTATGTGTGTGAAAACTTGATAAAATAAAGTAAAAAAAAAAAAGGAGTGATGTCAGGCAGCTGCAGGCGGAAATTGTAAAAATATTTCCTGTCACACTAATTTCAATTATTAGCCCAACATGTAGTGTAATGTTTTTGTCTCACCTGTCCTGTGCTGGTGCCGACTGCCATGGTGAGGGAGCTGTTAAACTTCAGCGCACTAACCGAGGGCAAACTTTGAACTCTGTCAACAAAAACAACGAGACACAAAGACAGAAGCATGAATTATTGGTCGATATTGTTGCCGCTTTGGGACAAGATGAAACTGTGAGTTAGATAAAAACTTTCTGAAGTATACAACAATGATGCACAGTTTGCAGCTTGCTTTCATGCAAAGATTACAGGCAGTGGACAAAAGTGCCATGTGGCTATATATGCATCGTCAGACTGGCATCAGCTGAACTCTTGTGACATCTCAGTGTGGCGGCTCTGTACTTACTCTGCTCCCTCAGCGAGACTGCTCAGGGCGCAGTCCAGCAGGCCCACTCTGTTCCGGACGCGAGGGTCCCAGCATTCAACCCTTCCCTGGTGATCCAGTGGGAGAGGAGTCAGATAAATGCAGAGTTAGGAAACGCACTGCCAAAAAGTTGGACAAAGACAACCTTCCAAACTCCATACGATCTGCTGAATCCATCTCAATTTTCAAAAAGAGGCTGAAGACCCAGCTCCTTACTGAATACCTACACACATAATCAACACAAAAAACAAAACCTGCACTTACGTCCTAACAGGACTCAATGTAATATATGCCACTTATTCTTGTGTTGTTTCTTGAATTCATCCTTGCTTGTGTTGTATGATCTCTCAAATGTACGTTGCTTTGGATAAAAGCGTCTGCTAAATGACATTGTAGATTGTAGATATTTAATGTTTAAACTGATATACATTACTGTTTGTTTCTATTCTGAATTTGCTGCCTGCAAAATGTTCATAAAGTTGGGACAGGGGCATGATTACCACTGTGTTACACCGTCTTTTCTTTTAACAACAGTCAGTATTTAAGAACTGAGGACATTGATTGTTCAAGTTTTGAAAGTGAATTCTTTACCATTCTTGCTTAATATACGACTTAAATTGCTCAACAGTCCGGGGTCTTTATTGTAGTATGCAGCAACGAACTGTGTTTTCTGAGATTTACAGATACGTTTTTATTCATTTCAGTATATATCAAGTATAAGTACATCAAGTATATATCAAGTATTAGCACAAAAACATTTTCCCCCTTTTTACCCCAACCTCCGGTCCCACAGTCAGTAAAGTAAAAGCATAACAAAGAATATTTTCTTGTTTAAAATCACGTGTGCACACACAGATATTAAGAGGAAGAAAATTGCAAATGCAGTGAGACTAATGTTACACACGTTTACACACAGAGGCTTGGAAGGAAATAAATAAATAAAAATAAATAAAATAAATAAGGATAAAATAAGAAAAGAAGATTAGGGGGGGAAAAGTGAAATATAAAATATAAATAAATAATAATAATAAATAAAAATAAATTGAGTTTACACATATGGTGGCTCAAAATGAGGCAAAATATATTCAGTGAATATCAATTTGAATTTTGAGTGTGATTCTTTGAATCTTCCTTGATGTTATGGATTATAGAAGGTGAAATCCCCAAATTCCTGCAATAGTATGTTGAGAAACCAGTCTTCTCTTGGTCCTATCCTACTTTATTTGATTTAAACAGCAATCAAACTTTTTTGGACTCAGGGTTGAAGTGTAGGATATGTCTAAGCATATACTAAAATGTACGTAGCAATTAATGACTACACACAAACACAGTGGCATACAGAGCGGGTAAGTGAGAAACAATGGAAAGTGTTTACTAAAGACACATTCAAATGTCAGGTGGGAACTGACGTGGTTAAAGCTGTCCAATTGTGACAGGATCACCAAAGATGCATTTTATTGCCACGTCTGAACATGACCACACACACAGAGTCACACTTTCACTTGTGTGATAATAACCCGTGCCTCATTTCACACACAGCCTGCTATAGCACTTACCTCAGAGGTTCCTGTGGCAAACAAATGATGGACAGGATTGATGTCACACACATTGTTTTCCCTAAAAAGTCAAGAAAAACAAGAACCATGAACATCAGCTGAGAAGAATGACACCAAAGAACTTGCTTTGCCGGTGGAAACTTTTGCAAATTGACAGGAGGCCAGGGGCCAGATATATATAGATTAATTAGCCACCCACTGCCATTCGCAGTAGTGATTCTTTATTTTTAAAAAATAAAAAAAATAAAATAATAAAAAACACATTCTTGGTGTGAATTAACCCTTTGAACCCCAAATAAAAACTGTCTCCTACTGCTAAACGTCAGCCAGGTACGAGAACAGAGAGACCGACATTCACAACATATTCTGTCTTTAACCCTCTGAACCCCAATCGATCTCTTTTTTGCTTTTTTTACTCACTGTGGCCTTGTATTTTACCTGCCCTGCAGTTCTATGGAATCAGCACAATCATGGCGAACGTGGGAACAACAATTCAAAAATGTCTTTTGTGCAAAATAACAAAGTTATAATTTTATACGTCACAAAAAACAAAAATACTTTTCCAAGTGCCTATAAGTGTCATGGATATTGGGGGAAAAAATTGTGTCTCCACATGCTATATATATTGAACTATTTGCATTTTTACAACCTACTTGGAACCTCTCCTGTCCTCTCTCCTCTGCTCTGTGTAAACAGCCTGCAGCTCTGTCTGATTTCTATTGAGTATTTCTCACATGACCGTTCTTCCCAGCAGAAATTCATGTTTTTAACAGGATCTAGTTATTCCAAACAGTTTATTTTTGGCAACATTTTAAATGAGACATGTAGAATAAAAAGTGACTGAAAGTTCAAATTCTGAAAATTTTTACAGTTTATTTTTATAATAAACGGTGTATTTTTGGAGATTTTTAAAAGAAGACATATATTTTAAACCTCAGGGTGGGTTGGTGGGGTTTATGTGATTTAATTTAAATGTCATTTAAGTCTAACTGACAGACTTTAATGGTACAATTTAAATACAGCTTTCAACTGGCTGAATCCAGAATTAACCACTTACTTTTATTGGACAATACAAATATCACTGCACATAAAAACTATGTATAACACTTTGTTATACTTACACTGCATCAGTCTGAAGTGAGTTGAGGAAGCGTCCTTGTTCCAGATTCAGTCTGAACACCTCAGAGCTGAAATGAAAACAGAAACATTAACAGTGACACTCAATCAACTTAGGCCTCAGACAGTCGAGGGATAGATCTAAAAACATGCCAGAATCTATCAATCATATTAGCTTTAATACAGTCATAATTACCTTGCCCCGACAAAGAAGAGATCACAGGACGGGTAGTGGTAAGAAAAGTCACGTCCAAACTTTGGTATCCGTGTCTTGTAGTAGTGTCCGTGCTGAGAGTGGAACTCTACGTATCGGTCACAGTGCAGAAACACCAACTGTGGAGACAAATAACAGATAAAAACACATTGTGACGTTAAGACAATAGCACTGAAAAGCACAAGGGTTTGACACATATTATACAGAGTTTCGTACAGCTTTTTAAGAGTAAAATTCAAGTATTTTTAAGGACTTTTAAGGTACCTATACCAGAAATATCTAAAAGCCTTTATAATCATCTAAGTTGTAACTATATATGAAACTATAAAAACATAACCATTCATTCGTACCGACAGCAATCAATGCATGTGGACACTTTTCTTTTGCTATTAATATTAACTTAATATATAAAATATATGAAGATGAAATGCCAGATAAGATTGAAAATCAAGCATTTTTCAATGAGCATTTTTTAAATTCAAGCATATTCCTAACCTTAAAAATATAATGGTTATAATTACACATTTTCCAAATGTTTAATATGCTGTACGAACTACGGACGCTGTTAATAATATTTCCATTTTCATAGTATAATTAATAAAACAATAACACGCTTTGACATTTATGAATAACTGTAGAGACGAGAGGTTTTTCCTAATAATAACTTCACGTGTACTGATAATGAGTGTTGCCTCTTAACAGAACCTTCACCACCTTTACATTGTCTATATAAGGTTCTGCTGAAAAAGAACAATATAGTTACTTAATTAGCTATATTCAATATTAAATGTATGAGGTAATCACCAAAAGTTCAGTCCATTTAAAAACGACTTTTCCATCTAAAGACTGCTATGAACACTTGGACAATTTGGTGTCTATTTCTTATTTTATAGGTACACCATTTTTTGAAAGCCTCACATAGAGCCGGACAATACAACATATAAATAAAACCTCGATCTTCTATCAGACTAACTTGTATACAACATTTTGGAAAGCTTTAATTTTAAATTCATAAACTCCACACATTG
Source organism: Centropristis striata (assembly GCF_030273125.1). Lineage (NCBI taxonomy): Eukaryota > Metazoa > Chordata > Actinopteri > Perciformes > Serranidae > Centropristis > Centropristis striata. The sequence continues at coordinate 20,574,213 of NC_081532.1, forward strand.
ATTTACATGAAACTAGCATGTGTATGTGAGAGGGAGATTGAGTCTCCTGCTTTTGATACATAGATAAATGATAAAATGTACATGGAATATCTCTACAGAACAATATGGAAAATTGCAACATCGCATATAAATATATGTATCTATATATATATACATTGCAAATGTATTAGACCACCTGTCATAAAAATGATAAAACATAAATATTTTAGAAATCTTCTAAAAACTTCTTTAAAACTAAAAATGTTATTGTTATTTATCTGGCAAATAAAGTGAATTGACCTTTTTATAGCCAGATTTGAGCCGACTCACTGGGCTTTCTCTGAGAAATCAGAAATTAATCAACATAACATTAAACCACTTAAACTATTTTTTCTGTGCAGGAATGCAGGAAAATAATTATAATTTGACATCCTAATCAAGAAATAATAATGTGCTTTTCTATTACAGGTTGTTTTTTTTGTAAAACAGTAAATTTGAAAATGCATGGATAACAATAATAATTATATTTTAGCATTACAAAAAATACCATTTGGGTTAAAGAGTTAGTACATACTGGTGTATTAACCATTACAGAAACATAAAAAATGATTTTGGTAATTACTAATGCTGTTAATTTAGGACAGATGTGGCACAAACTGGTGGTCTAATAAATTTGTTAAGCACTGTAAATAATATTAAAATATATTGGGTATATACAATGCACGTGCACCCTTAACCTGCACTTCATTTTAAACGATGGCATAACAATACTATGAATTTACAAACCATGTGCATAAATAATAACACAGTTCAGTGCAAGAGGGCCCCAGTGTCTTACCTTAGAGTAGTCATCAGACAGGATGTCAAACGCCACAACTATGAGAGAGGGAAAGAGAGAGAAAAGGAATTCATCAATTTAGACATCGAGGACATGTGACTTACATGCAACAGCAGGTAGATGTGTCTACTAACTTACCCTCTGAATCCAGACAGCGCTCGAACTTCAGGGACAACTGGTAGGTGTCATAGCAGCGGATCCTGGGTTTGTACGTGCCTGAAATTAATGTTAAAAAAATGTAATGATCTGATTAATGTCATTCACACTTTTAAGGAAGGTTTGCTAAAGCAGGTAGGCAGGTACACGGTGGCTTCACCTGTGGCACACTAGCAATCATCAATCTTTATTTCAGAATCACAGAAGGGTCCATATAACTGAAAGAGTATTTTGAAAATGTTGAAGTATCCTCTCATCTACACGCCAAATGACCTTTCGACAAGGATGGCAGCACTCTTGGACAGGGCTCATATTTCTGTTTGTTAAACTTAATTCTCCCTTTTTGACATTTGCTGCTTTTGCAACATTTTGTAAATGATTGAATGTTATTTAAAGCTGTACAATAAAATGGGAACTGTAAGATGCCAATTGGCAACAAGGTAACTCAGTGTTTTTTGTGGAACAGAGGCACATACGTAAATCGCCTTCAAAATAAAAGCACTGCAGTTGTATTAATTTAGAATTTCTGGGTAACCTCACGTGCCTAATGCCCAGGTCTGAGATGGGCCTGGTTCTTTCTTGGTCAAAACGCAGCTTTAAACCCCTTAAAATAAAGAGGCCTTCTTGACCCCCTGTGAACCTTTGGCGGACCCTCATGGGGTTTGGGACACTCAGTTTGAGACCCAACATGAATGGAAGAAATAGGCTAAATAAAACAACAGATCCGTTGGAGATTTAAATTTTGATGTAGTGTCATGATTAAACTTCATGTTAACCTTGATGTTTATTTGGCACTCTGATTAACAAGAAAGTGTAAAAATGGGGCTCAGTATCATAAAGGTTGCTGACCCCCGGCATAAATCTTTCCATAGCTCCTCTTACCTGCTGCCAGGACGAACTGACCGTCCCTGGACACTTTGATAGAGGTGCACACTGTGGGCATCTCAAAGTCCTGGATGAGCTCAATCCTGCGCTGGATGTCTGCGGGAAAAAAATCAAAAGAAAAATCAGAAAGATGACATACATTTTGAAGACAATTGACCTGTCTGAGATGCTCAACTCACCGACATCTTTCTTTTGTAACTGTCTCTTCTTCCGATCTGACAGCCACTACATGAAACAGATTAAAGATGATCAATAACTGGTTACTTTTACATTAGTCACTACAGAGTCAGATGTTGTATATTAGATATCCATTTGTATTGTATGTTATATATAATTCATGAATTTCTAGGATAGGTATATCAATAATTACCTTTTATTTTTATTTGGCATTGATTAAACATAAAAAAATATTATATTAATACAAATTTAGGATGATTAATTAGTGTATTAGGTTCACATAAATAGGAAAGCAGGTTAAAATGTTCTAATAACTTGTGAAGGGGTGAGAATGAATACGTTTATACTTCTTCTCACTCCTTTCCCAACATGTAAACCAAGGATGAAAACTTATTTTTTTGCTTGATGCTTTTCATTTTCTGTAAATACTGCTTGTTCCTATGATCATTTCTCCTGTTTTTTTTATATGTTTCTAAATCAGTGGTGGAATGTAACTAAGTGCATTTACTCAACTACTGTACTTAAGTACAATTTTGGGTATACTGAGTATTTCTGTTTTATGTAACTTTATACTTTATTTACTCCACTACATTTAAGAGGCAAATTTTGTACAATTTACTCCACTACATTTAGCTCACGGCTTTAGTTACTTTTCAGGTCGAGATTTACCATAAAAAAACATTATTAGGTTAAAGTGCTTAGACTTTTTCTTTTAATTAAACCTCATAACATTATATTAAGTAGTTAAAATGAGCCCTATCTTTACAAAAAATAAAATGCTGCTTACATAAATGCACCACTACAAATGATGTAATAATAAACAGTGCTCAACAAATGTATTGGACCACCGGTTTGTGCGACAGCGGTCCTAAATTAACAGCATAAGTAATTACCCAATTTATTTTTTTTATGTTTCTGTAATGGTTAATACAGCAGTATAAAGAAGATCTTTAACCAATATATTTTAATGCTAAAATGTAATTATTATTACAAAAACTGTAAAAAAAAATATGAAAGCACATTATTATTTCTTGATAAAGATGTCAAATTATAGTTATTTTCCTGCATTCCTGAACAGAAAAATGAATTGTAGTGGTTGCATGTTCTGCTTGATTAATTTCTGACTTCTCAGAGAAGCCCAGTGAGCTGGGTCAAATCTGGCAATAAAGGGTGAATTCACTTTGTTATTTGCCAAATAAATAACAATAACATTTTAGTTTTAAACAAGTTTTTTGAAAGATTTTTAAAATTTTCTCGTTTTTATGACAGGTGGTCTAATAAATTTGTTAAGCACTGAATTAAGAATAAATATACCAATCTGAGTGGGGCCATTCTGCATAACGAGGACCTTTACTTTGGATACTCTAAGTACATTTTGATGCTGATACTTTTGAAGACAGGACTTTTAATGTAGTGGAGTAATTTCAAAGTGTGGTATTAGTAGCCTACTTTTAATTAAATATGGTATCTGAATACCTTCTTCGCCACGGTTTGAAATACATTGCCAAAGAAAAAAAATGTATAATAATAATAATAATATTCAGGCCTCAACTGAAGAGTCGCAATTAACTATAGCTAGGTTTGTTCCTGTATTTATATGAAACGTCCTATTAAAGTGGTGCGTTAAAAAAAGAGAGAGTGAATTGACATTTTCACAGTACATACTATCAGGACTAATGTCAGCTATGTTAGCTAGCTAGCTTGCCTCAAATCAGTGACTTTCTAGATTATAAAACGTGCCGCGCGTCTTACCTCTGGAAGAGACTTTCCATGGCTTAAATTATAAATCTTCACGTCATTCACACTCGATATCTGCATTGTGGAAAGTGAACAAGACTCCGGTCAGTCATAACACTGTTACTACACACCGGTGAACTGCACTGAATCCACGTTGTTGCCTCGGAGCAAAACACAGGAAGTGAAGATGAGTTCACCGAAACGGGTCCGAGTAGAAACCACACTGACTGAACACAGTTCCCCTTTCTCCTCTACAAATCTATTCTGTGGTTTAACTTATTGAAAAAAAAAACCCCAATATAATTCTTCATACAACTGATAATACACGACAATGGGTTCATCTTTATTTTTTACATGCTTTGTTAAATAGCCTCATTTCGACTTTTTTTCCTCAACATTGTATTTCAACTTTATTCTCGTCATTTCGACTTTTTATGGAAGTGCTTAATGATTTTTTCCCCCTCCCTTCATTATTTTTTCTCTCCTACATGGCCCTTATCCTCTTCCGTAACTGTCACTGTCACCTTTAAAATTTAAATTAAAACCGCCTGCAAATTACTTTTTACGACCGTTTTCAACACCTGCCATACAAACCAGAAAGACTACGCATAAAGACAACATAAACTAATATGAGCAATAAATTTAGCATTGGAGGACGTAGGATATAACGTAATGCTATTTTGCAATATGCTAACCCAATGTTGTATTTATGCTACGGGTTAAGTTTTTTGCTGTATTTCTCATGGGCTGGGCAGTATGGACAAAAAGTCATTTCGCGTTATATTTAGGATGAATATCGATATACAATATATATCCCGATATTTTTATCCTAAAGTGAGAGCAAATGTTCAGTCAAAGTCAAAGCCAAATACGACATGTCACAAGTAGTTTTATTAGAACTGTTTATTTAAGTGAACATAAATACTATATAACAACAGGAGTACCTTTTTTCTAAATCAAAGCTCCATAAACTGCACATTAAATAAATAAAAAATCTTAAATAAAAATACCCTGTGAAATAAAATAGGCCAATCTTTTTCTGAAATAAATATATTTATACGAAAAAAGAATAATGAACATTACGAAATAACTAAATATGACAAACCCTCGTAAGGTCAGCATTTATATGTAAAGAAAGAAAAAAATTGAGCTATATCGATATATGCGATATGGTCTAATTCCATATCACATTTGAAAATATATCGATATATTTTTATATCGATATATCGCACAGCCCTACATTATACATGAACATACCAATTTAGGCATGGCAAAAAATAATGGCATTTCTTAGTATCTATAGAGTGAATATATATATATATATATATATATATATATATAGAGAGAGAGAGAGAGAGAGAGAGAGAGAGATAGATAGATAGATAGATAGATAGATACAAATAAGGTGGAGCATGAGTAATATACAATAATAATATACAATACACAAGAAAATATAACAATAGTAAACTTACCACGGTCAAATTTCTCTAAATAATTCTTCATATAACAGTGTATATATGTAGTTAACGTCTTAGCCACAGGTCTTAGCCTAATATACTCAAATCACCTGGGGTGTTGTTAGTGATCCTGAGGCACTGGGCTGGTTGTCACTGGCTGTCAGTCAGTCTCAGGTGAAGCTGCTGCTCAGACTTTCCAGCACCTACAGTGGGACTGACACAGGACGGTCATGAGGATAACCTGACGGTAAGCATCCTTGCTTTGAAAGGTTATTTCTTTTAATTTTCTAATTTCATTTATTGGACTTCAAGCTGCCATAACCAAAGACAAATGTTAACAGATCCTGTAACACTCAATGACCTAATGGAAACAGAGATAGAAAAATACAAACAGAGTTGTTAAATGTTATTTTGCAAAAGTCATCTTAGCATGAAAGCCTGTGTGCTTTAGATGATGGCTTATTGTCAGTGTGTTTGCTCCGGGTCACAGTCTGTTTGGTGCCAAAGCCCGCTCTAGTGGGGAGGATTTTGACTGGAGGTCTCTATGTGAAGCACTGGGAGTCATGACAGACGTGTGGTTGATTTCTGTCCCTCTGGACAAGACCAGTTTAACCAGCGTAGAGAAACTCAAGCACACCATTGCCAAAACCAACCTGGCCTCCTGCTGCAAGTTCTCCATTCCAGAGCTCAAGGTGAGGCTGCGTATCATCTGTTGATGGAGCCAAGTTAATTATACAGAGTCAATATATACACAGGAACCAGATATGGATGGTTCAGCATTTTACAAAAAAATTCAAGAAAGTTAAGTGTGTGTGTTCGCTGTGTGTTTATAGCAGTACAGTAGAGTGTAGTTGAGGAGGATGATGGTGTTTGGTGTCCTTCTCTGGTGAAGGGATGAAGGCTCAGGTTGCTCTCTACAGTTTGAGGCAAAATTTCCATCTGACCCATTTCACTCAACGTGATCAATGTTCACCTTGGCTGCCGGGGTTAGTATTTTAGCAGCAGTTCTTCATTCTTACCAAGAGTTCAAACGTGAAAAAAGGGTCATGTTGGAAATTATATGTGGACATCTTTAGGCTTAATCTTTAACATCAGTATGATCACAAGTAATTATACACGCTGAACTGTTGCTCCCTATTTAAAATCCATTGTGCATTCGCCACAATCGCACTGACTTTGCTGTGTATGCTATGACCCCAGGTGGGAATACTGGACAGTCTGCTCAGCGTGTCAGATGATCTGTCCAGGCTAGACACACTGACTGAAAGGTAAAATAAACAACAATCCAAGAATGATCAACCAAACTGAAATACCCCATGCACGCAGAACCTGTGTTCTTCAGTCGTTAACTGAATTGTTTGTAGCTTAATGTGCAGCTTTGTCCTTATTTAAGACTTGTAACTCTGAGCTTGTGTGAGGTCTGCACCATGATTAATTGATGGTCAGGGGCAGCTGACGGTTAGTTTTTCCTCCTGATTTTAAATTCATTGTCGGTGTATCTGATGTTACAACCAATTTGTGACATAAAAATGTGGCCTCGGAGGCGCAAACCAGCCAGAGTTTGTCTTGTAATTTAGCCCAGACTTGTTTTAATGTTTGGTTCATTGTCTGAATCAGCACAAGGTTTTGAATTGGACAAATAAATCCCTTGTTGGACATTCATGATTAACTGTGACCCCAAATTTGGAGAAAATATATGTCTTAAAAAAAGAAGCCAATAATTGATTAACATTTAACCTAAATTAATTACATATAAATACATCAATAAACAGCGTTACTATGTGTGTTATAATAATTATGATATTTTTGTCCCTGTTGCCTGGTCAGCGTGATTAAAAAAACGCATCATTGTATGAGGGAGGTGATGGAGCAGTCCAGTGACAAAGTGCTGGAAAATGCCTTAGCCAATGGAGGTGAGTCACACACAAACACACATTCTGAGGGTGTTAATTACATCGTATAGAAACTCATTAAGTAAGTGAAGCCCCGGGTTACATGCACACTGCAAATGAGACTACTTAAAACATGCTCCATATGCATGTGTACACACACAAACATCCACTCCCACAGAGCCAACATGGATCCCTTACTTTGTATTATTCTCCTACATAGAGGCAGCAGGACAGCTGCTCAACATAAACCAGGCTAACCAGTGTCTCTGATCACTTTCCCCCATCAGACCACGGCAAGAATCAGACAACCATCATATCACCACTGAAAGCTTACCTCAAGTCTCTAAGGGGTATTTTACCTGCTGGCTATTTGCTCTCTGAGCTGGATTGCAGTGCTGTGTGGCTTCTTATGCAAAGTGTGCATTTTTACACTGTCATTGTCCTTGGGTTGTTTTTTTTTTTGTGATGTTTACACTTGTACAGTATTTGTTCTGTAGTAACGACTTCTTATGTGTTTCTTAGTGGACCTGATGAGCTACATGACCAAGTTTCAGTGGGACAAAGCAAAGTATCCTACGGCTCTGCCTCTCTCCAGCCTGGCAGACATCATTAACAAGGTACTAACTAATGGAAATAAGAAATTAATAAAAAGTGGCATGTAAATAAAGTTATTACAGTCATGATCACCTTAAAGGAGTACTCGAGACATACAGTGGAAGTGTCTTAAGCTTCATTAAAATTGTTTGATATGATTGGACCTCTGAAAGTGTCTTAAAGTCAAATACCGAACAATGAGTGGTGCAGATAGCATGCAAAGCTATAGGACTGTTAAGCTCCACTCATACTTCCCTCAAATCACATTTGAAGGGCTAGCTATTATTCTAATATTCTGATCTTATTCATATTTAATATCTAGCATAATAAGCATAGACTGTATGAAACCTGGATTTCTCAATGACGTCACTGATCTGGTTTCTGCAGAGACACTGTAGAGCTGTGACGACAACCACCTGTCACTCAAACTGGCTGTACCCTAAATTATGCATAACTTTAAGCTTTTAAGTCATATATTTTAAATGGTTGAGTTGTATGTACAATTCTGTACAGTTGTCATAAATTAAATTAGCTACAGAGACCAAAATCATTTTGTGTACCAAGTTATAAACATGTTTATTTCTGCTTTAAAGTTTGGGTATTTTAACATGGGGGTCTATGGGGATTAGTCTGACTCACAGATGTAGACTGTTGGTATAATCTTGTTATTGGCATTCTGCTAACCTGGGCTCTCCACGACAATTGAGATTGGTTTAAAGTCCCCGTCCACTCAAAATATTGTTTTGTTTTTGTTGATGTCCCCTAAAATGTCTGACTTTGTGTCTGTGCAAAGCTTTTCAGTAGAGATGATTACATCTTTACTGAAAAGAGTTTCAGTAGAGGTGTTTTCACATTCCTCTACTGAAGCGGGAGATGTTTGTGCACTTCCCTTACTTAACCTAAACTGGGAAAGCTAGAGCAGAGAAAACACACTAAAACTTCATAGCAGATATTACTGTGTGTTTAACAAACACAAACAATGTATCAGCCACTGACAGTTACAAGCAAACAAACAACCTTAAGGTATAAAATGCTGATTAAACTTACCATTTGTCTTTACATGTGTCTATATGTGGGCAGAATCCTATAATTTGATAACATAAAGCTTTTATTCTATGCAGTATATTGCACGACTCGATAAATTGGTATGTCTTTTTTAATTGTCAAATGGAAATTAAACATTATATTATGAGCCAGCCTCAAGTGGCCATTTGAGGAACTGCAGTCTAAGGCACTTAGACTCCTTGTTGGAGGTCGCCGCTTGGTTGCAAGAGATGCATAATTACTGGGGTGCCCACAAAAAGTACATACATTTCACCAAGTTAAAAAAAAAAAAAAAGAATACTACAAAGTGAAGCAAAGCATGAATGTTTTGGTCTCTGTGTCCAAAAACACTGATTCCTCCAGTGTTCATCTAATTATTCAACTTGACCTCATTGGAACCTCTTTGCCTGGAAATCACCCAAATCTTACAAACACCAATTACTAAATGATAGTAAAGGTATTTCAATGAGTATAAGTATGGGTATTTATATAAGTTATCACGTGTTCCTGATGTTTACATGCTGTTAATACCTGCATGTGTGTCAGGAAGTTTCCCAGATGGAGATGGAATTAAAATCCCGAACTATGGCGTACAACAGTGTGAAAATGAGCTTGCAAAGTCTTGACCACAAAGGACAGTAAGTGACGTCAGTTACTGTAATAATATAAAGATTAAATACATCATTTTATGTGCTATGAAATGTTGAACTTGAACGTGTGTTTCCTTCAAGTGGGACTTTGCAAACTCTCGGTCTGAATAACATAGTGAGGAAGGAAGACCTGGTGGTGTCAGAGTACCTCACCACTCTCCTGGTAGTGGTGACCAGGTTAGTGACAGATTCACGCTAAAAGGTCTTTATTTTGTGATTTGTGTGAGTGTAATTTCAGTATGTGTTGTTGGTTACAGAGGGAGCTACTTGATGTGGGAGACGACCTATGAATCTTTGTCCGACTTTGTGGTTCCGCGGTCCAGCAGGTGAGCCGTCTTTATCCTCTCTTGGCTGTAAGACGAAGCCAATCCACTTGATCTCAGAACAAGCGCACCAGCAGAGCCCCAGGTACCCTCTCTCAGCATCCCGAAGGTCTGGCTTAGTAACCACAGGTGTTCTATTACCGGCAGAAAGTAAGAGTCGCTGTGCAGCTTGGATCAGGTGCAGGGGAGGAAATGTTTTCTTTTTCAGTGGAAAACATGTATTGGTAACGCTTTATAATTAGGTCCTTAATAACCATTAATTAACAAGTAATAAGGCATTGTTCTCGCTTTAGATCCGATAGTTGCAAAAATAATAGTTAACTTATAGTTAACTTATAATAGATGAGCAATAAAGTATATTTCAATATCAAAAGCAAACAAAATAAGATTAATAAAGGCATGGCAAAGACATAATGGGTGGGTCATGGGTGGTGACTGGGCCAGTCTACTTTCCCTTGAACCCTTTTTTATATCTTAACAAAGTTTACTAAGAATGTAGGTAGATCTCTTCCAGAAGGTGGCTCCTTCCGATCCTTTGATTTGTCAGTTTATTGCATACGTGGACACGTCATGTCACCAAGCAGAGAAGACAGTTATCTTTCTGCTCAGCACACCATGTCTGTGACCTGACCTGTTAACAAAACTTTCAAAACACAAACTCCTGCCTTGGTATGACTTGCAGAGATATTATTGGAGACACAGATTTTGCAATGTTCATATAAAATATAAAACATAAAATATATCTTTTTGTGATTATAGAATCTTACTCTAAGTAGGACAGAGAAAGTTTAAGCAGATGGAATAAATGTATTAAATTTGGATGTATTTAGAGTAATCACAGTTTTAAACAATATTTGCACATGATCATTGTATCAAAGCATCTTGCATGATTAATCTATAAATGCACAGAGAGAGGACACAGTTGGTGAATTATGCATGCATAGATAGTGACCTACCTCAATCAGATAGTGACCCCCATCCACAGAGACAGACAACAGAGACAGAATAAGAGACAGAACAACAGATTATTCTAACAAACTCACTCCCACCGGACATCCGAAACACAGACTCTTTCCCATTATTTAAATCCAGAATCAAAACTCATCTGTTCCAATTAGCTTACTCCGTTTGACTGCACTGCACTTCTTCTTTTTTCTTTGTTTTATTATTTTCTGTAACCGCACGGCACCGCTCTCTTTGTTTTGTTTTATTTCTTGTGTCTTGTATTATTATTATTATTATTATTATTGTTATTATTATTATTATTATTAGTAGTAGTAGTATTATTATTAGTATTATTATTATTATTATCTGCAACTCTTGGCTTCTGTACACAATATCTAGTCTTCCATCACAACTCACACTACCTTAATGTCACCCAGTCTCTTTTCTTTGTTGTCTTTTAGCTTGACCTGTTGCTGTATGTTTTCATCGCTCTAATTTTTCTCCTTTCTCCCTGTTTTGTGTGATCATCAGGAAGCTGTACGAGGACACAGAGGGAGGCCTCTTCTCAGTTACACTTTTCAAAAGAGCTGTGTGTGAATTCAAAGCCAAAGCCCAGGAGAGCAAGTAAGCAGGACGGATTGACAGAAAGTTTCCCGTCAAGTCAAAGCCGTGTTGTCTGTGTGAATTACCATAGTGTAGCCTCTGATCCACACAGGTTCACCGTGCGCGAGTACAGCTTCGATGTGGAGGCGAAGAAGCAGGAGGAGATCAGGCAGCACCGTGCTCGCAAGGAGGAACAATATGTGAGTCCAATGTCAAAGGGTTATTTCTTTAATGTATGTGTTAGTTGCACAATATTAATGTGCATCCCTCCTCCATAGGGAGTCTTTGTGCGCTGGCTGAAGGTGAATTTCAGTGAGATCTTTGTTGCCTGGATTCACTTGAAAGCATTGAGGGTATTTGTGGAATCAGTCCTCAGGTCAGTGCTGATGACTCAACTAATTTCTCTCAATAATAATGAAAAATGGCATGTGATTCACCTTCCTGTGACTCATACTGGCATCTCCTTCTAGGTATGGATTACCAGTGAACTATCAGGCTCTTGTGCTGCACACGGATAAGAAGCGTTCAAAGAAACTGAGAGAAAAACTCGCCTCGCTGTTCATACATTTGGACCCCACCGCCACTGCCAGCAAGACAGATGTAAGAGGCCACACACACTTTCACTGCTACATGAAGTCATGAGACGCATTTCCATCAGTGAATTTCTATGCTATTTCTATTTTTGAAAATTTGCATGACAAAAACTTTATGGAAACTCCGAAATTGTATAAAACTTTCAAAATGTGCATAAAAGTTTTTACTCTTTCTTGAGGTGATATTTGTCTTTTCAAAAAAATAGTTAATGCGCTAAACAGGAGATGGAAATGATTCCTCCGAATAAGTTCTGACGTTGCGAACACTTAACTCACATGACTGATCAGCTATTTCCTCTGACATGAAAAAACAATTATAAGTTGCCCAATTGAATCTATTTCCTGAAGACTTCTCTCCATTTCCTCTCTATGTGGCCAAAGTTGCCCAATTATCAACTTCTTTTTTATACATTTTTCTCACTTGCAATCTTTTCTTCTTCTCCTGTTGATTGAAGGATTAGCCTACAGCAACACATTACACTGCCATCTTCTTACAAAAGTACGTTTATGCACCTTTGTTTGTTTGCTCTTAACCATTTGATGGAAATATCGCTAATTTGCAGCGTTTCAAAATTTAATTTCAGAATTTGATTCGACTTTAATGGAAACAGCTAGTGTTACATTCATATTTCGACACAGAAGAACATGCAGAAAGACACAAACACATGCATGGTTGACTATGGACATCAGGATCAGTATGACAAAACAATCTCAACTCAAGGTCGACTTATTTTCTTTTTCTGTAGCTTTCAGTCACATCTGATCACATCTTCATCAACGCCCCGATTCAAATGTTATCACACGCCATTAAAAGGCCGTCACTAGTTGTCATTGGGAGCATAGATATGAGGTGGAATGTTCTTACTCTACCTCCTAGTTTGCTCAGTAGGCTGTAACTGCATCACCTCAGGGAGGTTAAATATTGTGAGGCTGACAAGGAGGCAGTGAGGTGATGTAAAGAGTGACAAAGTCCACAAACGAGAGGAGAAATGTTTCCAACACACACAAGACTTGAATCCACTGTGAATCCAGTAGTCTATGCTTAGTTATGACATGCGACGTAAATTAAGTTATGCCCTCTTCAATGATGTTTAGCGTACATACAAAAGAATGAATACTTGTTTTCTTGTTAGTTTTTTGTGTGTAGTTTGTCATGATGCTTTTTTAGGTTTTAATGTTTGTTGTAATATGTGTAAATTTACTTCACTTAGCTGATAATCCTCGTGTACTTTTTGTCTGTCTGTTTGACCTTAAGGGTGTAATTGTGTGACTTGGTGATTAACACTGACTGTAAACATTACTGTTGATTGTTGTCAAGAAAAGGCCACAGCACACCTTTAAATGAACATTACTTTCTGTTTTGTGACCACTTGGGGGCATCACAATAAGCACTAAACACACCACAGACACCATCACTTTTTAGACAGGCCTACTCCCTTTAATTTCACCTGCTTTCACTTAAATGACCCCACCTTTCTCTTTGTTATTATCAGTAGTATATTTATATAGTTTTATTAGTATTTGTATGTAGTTTTATTGCCTGCTAATATGACTGCTTGTTTGATGGACTGAGTATTTTATTTTTTATTTTGTAAGGTGACCTTGAGTCTTCAGAAAGGTGCCCATAATTAAAATGAATTATTATTATTATTATTATTATTATTATTGTTATCACACAGAGACACATTGATCTGAAGGACTGTTTCTGTTCACCTGCTGAATCTAAGTCCAATATTCACTCACCCTTTAGCAGCTTTAAGTTATTATTGTGGTTCCGTTACTTCTTTTACTAATGCCTGTGGCTAGTTCACTTAAGCTTTTTCATTTAGCCTGTAACTCACAGTCCATAATGTAATACATATGGCTTTATTATCTAGTTTATTGATAAAGATTGCAGTGAATAGTTAAAAATAATTTGACTCTACACACAGAAAGTAAGTGAAGTGTTTGTCCAGTCAGATGAATGTCAGAGTGATGGAGAGAGCTGCCATCCATCTGCTGTCAGCCTTCTTGAAATGACATCTGTCTCATGCAAATTCATCCATGGCCGCACCAGACCACAGCCAGAAAAGTGGCCTACTGTACTGCAGGCACATTCACTGCATGCAAATGAGGCAGAAATAAGTATTATGCCTAACAAATAAAAACAAAAAAAATGATTTGAATGTTGCACAGACAAACACCTGCAGAAGAATAATTATTTTAAACTGGCTCAAGGTGTGTCTGACACACTATTTTCTGTGTTCTTCTCTCTGCCATGCAGGTTAGCTGTGACATCCCAGGACTCTGTCCGCAAGAGTACTTCTCCTATATCTGCTTCCATGTCAATACCAACCTGCTGGAGCTCAGCTAGCAGTCAGCAAAGAGAGGACCCACACAAGGACCCGGTCAGAAATATAAAGACCCTCAAATAAACACATCTATATTGACGAACACATCCTTGAATATCTTCTTGTGAGACAGAAAGAAAGCCAGAAAAACCTGTCAAGTTTCCCTTGGACAGCAGTGTAAATAATCTTGTGACATCAGCTGCACACGGACTACACTTTATAATGTGCTGCACATAGAAAAGTGGAACCATTTCAATTTGTTTATTCAGTCTCTAAAAATGTTTTTTTGTCATTTCCGTGTACTGTAAATGTTAATGTCAGTGTACAGCTTCAAGCATTATAAATGAGAGCATTTTACTAGAAAGCTAAAAGCCCTTGCAGTGTGAGAAAGTGTCTTTCTTCATGCACGGCTGCGCATTATTCAATACAACAGGAATTTCTCGGTGCATTACACGGGAAAGGGAAGGGAAAGCATATTATGACTCTGTCAGAGGTGGAAAAAGTATTCACATCTTTACTTATAAAATGTAGAATATTCTGTTAGAAAGTAAACGCCCTGCATTAAAATGTTAACTATACAAAAGTATATATTTAGAATTTTAAAAAAATTAATGTACTCATTATGCAGAATAGACCATTGCAGAATAATATGTATTATATTTTTGGTTTATAATTATTGGTGCATTATTGTGTCCATCACTTTAATGTTGCAGTTGGTGAAGGTGGAGCTCATTGTAATTACTTTATATACTGCAGGGCAGTTTGTTAATTTCCTCTCGGGGATCAATAAAGTCTTATTCATATAATAATATAATAATTTTTTGTTGGTCATATTTTGTGTTGTTAATCTGGATCTGGAAAGTTTTAGGATAAATGTAGTGAGGTAAAAGTACAATATTTGCCTCTGAGATGTAGAGGATTAGACGTATAAAGTTACATAAAATGGAAATATTTAACTGAAAGTAACATACAATTCAGTTGCACCCCTGGAGTCTGTAAGTATCACTTTTATTTTAAATGTATGTTATGTCGTCAATGGTGGAAGGAGAACTCAGATCCTTTACTTAAGTAAAAGGATCAATACCATAATGTAAACTACCCCGTTACAAGTAACAGTACTGGAATCAAAGTTGTATTTAAAGTTATAACCCTTAAGTTTATCCAAAGTCTGTTTACATTCTTGGAAAGTACAATTGCCTATATGAAAAAATATTGTATAAAGCCTGTTAAATGAGCTGTATGAAGTCTGATAAATAGTTTAAATTTGATTTACAAATTTGATATTGTATTTTTCATTTGTAAAGATTTTCAGTGCTGTTTTCCTTAACATACATAACCTTCCTTTCTTTATGCAGCTGAAATTAACAAATTTGATACTGTTTTTTTCATTTGTAAAGATTTTCAGTGCTGTTTTCCTTAACATACATAACCTTCCTTTCTTTATGCGGCTGGAATTATTGTTATTATTGTGCTTTTATTTGCTGTAGCTTCACAGTCCGAAGGAAAAGACAAATGGAGCAAAAAAAAGGTACATTTGAGCCAAAAAATATATATCAGACAACCAAAAATCTTAATGCATTTGTTATGCTTTCACAAGTCAGGGATAAGACACCAGCATGCTCAAGTTAAATTTGTACTTAAGTGCAGTAAGTAAATATACATGGTAACATTCCATCCTTTTTACTTTCCACTGACTGTTATACAGAACATGATCACTAGAGTGCGCTATCTCTGTTCTGTGCAGAATCATTTTAAACAGCAATTACCTCTGCAGTCATAAATTATATTTGTTCAAACAATATGTTTGATAATGGAATATTTTATTTGGGTATTTCTAAAACTGAAAATTCCAATCTTCTTTACAACAGGACAAGATGAATGTGTGTGTGTGTGTGTGTGTGTGTGTGTGTGTGTGTGTGTGTGTGTGAGAGAGAGAGAGAGAGAGAGAGAGAGAGAGAGAGAGAGAGAGGTGGGAAGTGTGAAAGCTGGCCGCTCAATCTGTGCCATTCAGTGCATCCAACAGTCTGAAAAGGAAACATTTACGCGCCGAAATAATGGACATCAACTGTGGTTAGTACGCTCTACTCTAACATTATAGGACACATATTTATTCAGTCAGATATTTAGTAAAATGTGGACAGTTCCGAAGCCAAAATATAGACGTGGTTCGTGTGACGAAGGGGAGATCGCTGTGAACATTGGCGGAGTCCGGGTGGTGCTCTTCGGGGATGCTTTGAACCGGTACCCCGAGAGCAGACTGGCGGAGTTGTTGAACTGTTCAACTGAGAATTCTGAAGTTATCTCATCGCTTTGTGATGACTTCGATCCGGGCAGAAAAGAGTTTTACTTTGACCGAGATCCCGACGCCTTCAAGTGCATCATCGATGTTTACTACTTTGATGAAATCCACATAAAACCCGGAATATGCCCCATCTGTTTCATCAAGGAGATGGAGTTCTGGAAAATAGACCAAAGTGTTTTGGATGAATGTTGCAAAAGTTACTTGAATGAGAAAGAGGAGGAGCTGACAGAGATTGCAAGTAAAGTGAAAGTGATCCTGGAGGATCTGGAGGTGGATCAGTGCATTACGCGCAGCCAGCGATGCCAGAGGTTCCTGTGGAGACTGATGGAGAAGCCGGGTTCCTCGCTGCCGGCGCGCGTCATTGCCATCGCATCCTTCCTCTCGGTGCTGGTCTCGGCTGTGGTGATGTGCGTGGGGACCATCCCGGAGCTCCAGGTGACGGACGCTGAGGGAAAACTGGTAGAGCACCCGACCCTGGAGGCGATCGAGACTGCCTGCATGTTATGGTTCACCGCGGAGTACTTACTGCGCCTCGCCTCCTCTCCGAACAAGCTGCACTTTGCACTCTCCTTCATGAACGTCATAGACTTTATGGCCATCATGCCTTTCTACGTGGTCCTGTCCCTCACCTACCTCGGCACCTCATCCATGATGGAGCTGACTAACGTGCAACAGGCTGTGCAGGCGCTCCGCATCATGCGCATCGCGCGTATTTTCAAGCTGGCGCGCCACTCCTCCGGGCTGCAGACTCTGACCTACGCGCTCAAGAGGAGTCTCAAAGAGCTGGGGCTGCTCCTCATGTACATGGGTGTAGGGATCTTTGTGTTCTCGGCGCTGGCCTACACCATGGAGCAGAGCCACCCGGAGACCCTTTTCAGTAGCATCCCGCAGTCTTTCTGGTGGGCCATCATAACCATGACCACAGTGGGCTACGGAGACATCTACCCCAAAACCACGCTCGGCAAGTGCAACGCAGCCGTGAGCTTT